>NC_041018.1:26946117-27232595 GCF_004193775.1 Glycine soja | reverse complement strand
AGAGACCAGAGGCTCGCAAGGAAGAGTATGGCCGGAATAAATTTCGCGGAGCTCTATGGGTAGCAATAGTGAACTCAAGCTGCGAAGGGAAGAGAGGGACCAGTCGCGAGCACATAGCATGGTTATGAAAGAGGAGTTAGTTGCTTGTTCAAGGTCCAAATGAAGCTTGTCTCAGCGTTTATGCGAGACGGAGACCAACATGCTAGCTGTCATCGCCAAGTACCAAGAAGAGTTAGGTCTAGCCACGGCCCACGAGCATAGAATCGCGGATGAGTATGCTCAAGTATACGCGGAAAAAGAGGCTAGAGGGAAGGGTGATCGACTCTTTACACCAAGAGGCAACCATGTGGATGGATCGGTTTGCTCTTACCTTAAACGGGAGTCAAGAACTTCCCCGCTTGTTAGCCAAGGCCAAGGCGATGGCAGACACCTACTCCGCCCCCGAAGAGATTCATGGGCTTCTCGGCTATTGTCAGCATATGATAGACTTAATGGCCCACATAATTAGAAATCGTTAGGAAACTTGTATGGTCTCTCAGACCTTGACTAGATACGACTTTCTTTTTGAAATAAAATGAGTTGGTCCCATGTTTCTACTCCAAAAAGCTTGTGCAAATCAAATCACTCCTACATTTCATCTCTAGCATGCATTTTTTCTTTACCCACTCCTCACGTTTGGTTTTTTAGGGAAAAACACCATAACTAAACGCGCCACAAGGCATCCCTATCGCACCAGATCCAAATCTAGAACGATGGGTGATCAAGAGGAGACACAGGAACAGATGAAAGCCGACATGTCGGCTCTGAAAGAACAAATGGCCTCCATGATGGAGGCCATGTTAAGTATGAAGCAGCTCATAGAGAAGAACGCGGCCACCGCTGCCGCTGTCAGTTCGACTGCCGAAGCAGACCCGACTCTCTTGGCAACTGCGCACCATCCTCCCTCAAACATAGTAGGACGGGGAAGGGACACACTGGGGCACGATGGCAGCCCTCACCTGGGATACAAACCGAGCGGCTTACCCTTATGGATTGCCGCCCAACTACTCACCACCCGTCTTGCAAGAAGATGCGGGCCACATTGCTTCTCCCGTCCTTGAAAGAGAGCCTCCTCAACAGCCCGACGAAATCCACAAAGACCCTCAAGACTATGCTCGAAGGGATGTCGAGTTCTATCCCCCGATCCCCGAAGGGCCGGCACTAGGCACGTTGCCTCAACCCAACATCGCGGCACCACCAATAGTTTTGTCCACGGAAGGACCGCCCCCAGCAACTGAAGAAAGGAGGAAGCTCGATCTCCTTGAGGAAAGATTGAGGGCCGTGGAAGGATTTGGGGACTATCCGTTCGCAGACATGACGGATCTTTGCTTAGTACCCGATGTTGTTATTCCCCCGAAGTTCAAAGTGTCGGACTTCGACAAGTATAAAGGGACGACTTGTCCCAAAAACCATCTCAAGATGTACTGCCGTAAGATGGGCGCCCACTCTAAGGATGAGAAGCTATTAATACACTTCTTTCAAGATAGCTTGGCCAGAGCCGCGGTAGTGTGGTACACTAATTTGGAAGCTTCCCGTATCCGTACTTGGAAGGATCTGATTACTGCCTTCCTAAGGCAGTATCAGTACAATTCTGATATGGCTCCCGACCGCACTCAACTGCAGAATATGTTCAAGAAAGAGGGTGAAACCTTTAAAGAATATGCGCAGCGGTGGAGGGATTTGGCGGCACAAGTAGCTCCTCCCATGGTTGAGAGAGAGATGATCACCATGATGGTAGACACTCTGCCAGTGTTCTACTATGAGAAGCTAGTAGGTTACATGTCGTCCAGCTTTGCGGATCTAGTATTTGTCAGGGAAAGAATCGAGGTAGGATTGAAAAGAGGAAAGTTTGATTACGTTTCCTCCACAAATGCGAATGCCAAAAGAATCGGGGCAACAGGGGCAAAAAGGAAGGAAGGAGATGCCCATGCCATCTCTTCAACACCCGCGTGGGTCAAACCCCAGCAAACGCCTCATGGTACCCATCAGTACGCGCAACATCACCCGAGCTTCTCGGCTCATACCGGGAACGCCTCTAGTTCAACACCCGTGCAGCCTAAGGCACCCACCCAGAGGGAAGCTCCCCAAATTCCAACTCCGAACATGACTCGACCGGCCGGTAATTCCAACACGACAAGGAACTTCCCTCCGAGGCCATTTCCGGAATTCACCCCACTCCCAATGACGTACGAAGATCTTTTGCCATCCCTCATCGCCAATCATTTGGCCGTGGTAACTCCCGGAAGGGTCCTCGAACCCCCTTTCCCGAAGTGGTATGACCCTAACGCAACCTGCAAGTACCATGGGGGTGTCCCGGGGCATTCCGTTGAAAAATGCTTGGCCCTTAAATACAAGGTCCAACATTTAATGGATGCTGGATGACTGACTTTCCAAGAGGATCGGCCCAATGTGAGAACTAACCCGCTCGCCAATCATGGAGGGGGAGCGGTTAATGCCGTTGAGTCCGATAGGCCGCACAGGTCTAAACCTTTAAGGGATGTGGCAACCCCTAGGAGGTTTATCTTTGAGGCCCTACAAAAAGGAGGTGTGATTCCCCATAGTGGGTGTAAGGAGGATTCCTGTTTGCTACATTCCGGCGAGCTGCATGACATGGAGACGTGTTTGGGAGTAGAGGAGTTGTTACAGCGGATGATAGATCAAGGTCGACTGGAAGTCGGCAGTGAAGGAAAAGAAGAGCAGCATATATGCATGCAGTCCACGGATGGGAGCAGTGTTGCGAAGCCCAAACCCTTGGTGATATACTTCACCAAAAGCGCAGCTTCGCAAAAGCCCGGACACCCCTTAGTAGCCAAACCTGTTCCTTTCCCATACCAAAGTAGCCACGCAGTACCATGGAGATATACACCTCCGAGGGAGAAGGAAGAAGAAGCCATCGACGTCAGCTCGTTGTCAGCTAAAGTAACAAATATCACGGGATTGAGTGGTGTGACCCGTAGTGGTCGTGTGTTCGCGCCTCCGGACCTACCAGTCCAACCCGTGGACGTCAAGGGAAAAGGAAAAGTGGTGGAGGAACAAGATGGCGAAGCACCCCACGCTTCGAATAAAGATATTCCGGCAAAGGGCCTCCCGGAGAAAAAGGATGGTAAAAAGGAGGTGTCGCTAGAGGAAGCCAGCGAGTTCCTCCGGATAATTCAACAGAGTGAATTCAAGGTTATCGAACAGCTCAACAAAACCCCGGCCAGGGTCTCGCTGTTGGAGTTACTTATGAGCTCCGAGCCTCATCGGGCTCTGCTAGTAAAAGTTCTGAACGAGGCCCATGTGGCCCAAGATATCTCGGTAGAAGGTTTCGGAGGGCTGGTCAACAATATCACTGCCAACAACTATCTTGCCTTCGCCGAAGAAGAAATCCCTGCCGAGGGGAGAGGGCATAATAAGGCTTTACACGTATCAGTCAAGTGTATGGACCATATCGTAGCCAAGGTGCTCATCGATAATGGTTCCAGTTTAAACGTGATGCCTAAGAGCACTTTGGAGAAATTACCATTCAATGCTTCCCACTTAAAGCCTAGCTCAATGGTGGTTCGTGCCTTCGACGGCACTCGCCAAGAGGTTAGGGGAGAGATCGATCTCCCAGTACAAATAGGCCCTCACACCTGTCAAGTCACCTTCCAAATAATGGATATTAACCCCCCTTACAACTGTCTGTTGGGGCGCCCGTGGATCCACTCAGTGGGAGTTGTGCCCTCTACACTCCACCAAAAGTTGAAATTCGTAGTGGAGGGGCACTTGGTCATCGTGTCAGGCGAGGAAGACATCTTGGTAAGCTGCCCATCCTCTATGCCTTATATGGAAGCCGCAGAAGAATCGTTAGAAACCGCTTTCCAGTCTTTTGAGGTGGTCAGCATTTCCTCCGTGGACTCCTTCTCTGGGCAACCTTGTCTGTCCGATGCAGCAGTAATGATGGCCCGAGTTATGTTGGGGAACGGTTATGAACCCGGAATGGGTTTAGGCAAAGACAACAGCGGCATAACTAGCCTGATAAATGCCCAAGGAAATCGTGGGAAGTATGGTTTAGGCTATAAGCCCACTCAGGCGGACATGAAAAGAAGCATCGCGGGAAGGAAGAGCAGTGGTCAAAGCTCACGTTGGAG
Source organism: Glycine soja (assembly GCF_004193775.1). Lineage (NCBI taxonomy): Eukaryota > Viridiplantae > Streptophyta > Magnoliopsida > Fabales > Fabaceae > Glycine > Glycine soja. Next base: position 27,228,444 of record NC_041018.1, on the reverse strand, counting down.
ACAAGAAAGTGAAGGAAGCCCGCCCTGCCACATAAGTAGAAGCTTTATAAGCGCGGGTCTGGGAGACAAAGGTCAAGTGGTCGCGATATACGAAGACGATGTTCCGAGTACATTAGATTTGGTACGACCATGCCCTCCTGATTTCCAGCTGGGAAATTGGCGAGTGGAGGAACGCCCCGGCATTTACGCAACGAGCATAATGTAAACCTTTACGGTTTTAAAAGCTCTATAGTTGGGCCTAGGCTTTAGAGTTTTTCCTTTTGTTAAGGCTTTGTGTCTTTTGTTGTTGGTTTTATAATACAAGGATCTTTCTTCATCTGTTCCTACGTCTCTACCCATTCTCATTCATTTGCATGTTTACTTCTTTTTCTGAAACGGCAGATCCGATGACGAGTCCCCCGAAGGTACTAATACTTGGGACCCGCCTATCGACTTCGAGCAAGAAATGAATCAAACGGAAGATGAAGGAAACGAGGATGTGGGACTTCCCCCAGAATTAGAAAGAATGGTCGCCCATGAGGACCAAGAAATGGGGCCTCATCAAGAAGAAACAAAGCTGGTAGACTTAGGAATTGGCAATGGAAAAAGGGAAGTAAATATAGGTACAGGTATTACCGCACCTATCCGTGAAGAATTAATAATCTTGCTAAAAGACTACCAAGACATCTTTGCTTGGTCATACCAAGATATGCCCGGTTTGAGTTCTGACATTGTACAGCACCGATTACCTCTAAATCCCGAGTGTCCCCCGGTAAAACAGAAACTGAGAAGGATGAAGCCCGAAACATCCTTGAAGATAAAAGAAGAAGTGAAGAAGCAATTTGACGCTGGATTTCTGGCCGTCGCTCGGTATCCAGAATGGGTTGCCAACATCGTACCGGTTCCTAAGAAAGATGGGAAAGTACGAATGTGTGTGGATTATCGGGACCTGAATCGGGCCAGTCCCAAGGACAATTTTCCTTTACCACACATCGATATCCTCATAGATAACACGGCCAATTTCGCTTTATTTTCCTTCATGGACGGTTTCTCTGGTTACAATCAGATAAAGATGGCGCCCGAGGATATGGAAAAGACTACTTTCGTCACCCTGTGGGGGACATTCTGTTACAAGGTAATGTCCTTTGGACTCAAGAATGCCGGGGCAACTTATCAACGGGTCATGGTAGCTTTGTTCCATGATATGATGCATCAAGAGATCGAGGTCTACGTGGACGACATAATTGCTAAATCTAAATCCGAGGAAGAACACCTTGTCAACCTGCGGAAGTTGTTCGAAAGGCTTAAGAAATATCAATTAAGGTTGAACCCCGCTAAGTGTACCTTTGGGGTCAAATCAGGGAAATTGCTTGGTTTCGTTGGAAGTCAGAAAGGGATAGAGGTAGACCCCGAAAAGGTGAAGGCTATCCTTGAGATGCCAGAACCCCGTACAGAGAGGCAAGTCCGAGGTTTCCTGGGACGCTTGAATTATATTGCCAGATTCATATCGCAGCTCACCGCCATTTGTGAGCCGTTGTTCAAACTCTTACGCAAAAACCAAACTGATCGCTGGAATGAGGATTGCCAAGAAGCTTTTGGAAGGATCAAAAAGTGCCTTATGAATCCTCCCGTGCTTATGCCACCAGTACCTGGAAGGCCTCTCATTGTGTACATGACAATCTTGGACGAGTCAATGGGGTGTATGCTGGGGCAACATGACGAATCCGGGAAGAAAGAGCGCGTTGTTTACTACCTAAGTAAGAAGTTCACGACCTGTGAGATGAATTACTCCTTGCTCGAAAGAACGTGTTGTGCTTTAGTATGGGCATCCCATCGCCTAAGGCAGTACATGCTAAGCCATACTACCTGGTTGATATCCAAAATGGACCCGGTTAAGTACATCTTTGAAAAGCCAGCTCTCACGGGACGAATCGCCCGGTGGCAAGTCCTGCTATCCGAGTTTGATATAGTCTACGTCACCCAAAAGGCGATAAAAGGAAGCACCTTAGCAGATTATTTGGCTCAACAGCCTCTTAACGACTACCAGCCCATGCATCCTGAATTCCCGGATGAGGACATCATGGCCTTGTTTGAGGAAAAATTGGACGAAGATCGGGACAAATGGACCGTATGGTTTGACGGAGCGTCAAACATTTTAGGTCATGGCGTTGGGGCAGTGTTGGTCTCTCCGGACAATCAATGTGTACCTTTCACAGCCAGGCTAGGATTCGACTGCACCAACAACATGGCCGAATATGAAGCCTGTGCCCTAGCCGTCCAGGCAGCAATTGACTCCAATGTCAAACTACTCGAGGTGTACGGCCACTCAGCGTTGGTAATCCATCAGCTGAGAGGGGAATGGGAAACTAGAGATCCCAAGCTGATACCCTACAAAGCCTATATCAAGGAATTGGCTAAGACCTTCGATGAGATCTCCTTCCATCATGTTCCCCACGAGGAAAATCAAATGGCGGATGCACTTGCTACGTTGGCGTCTATGTTCCAGCTAACACCGCACGGGGATCTACCCTACATTGAATTTTGGTGTCGTGGCAAACCCGCGCATTGTTGCCAAGTGGAAGAGGAACGGGACGGAAAGTCTTGGTATTTCGACATCAAGCGATATGTCGTAAGCAAAGAATACCCGCCAGAGATTGCCGACAATGACAAAAGGACATTGAGAAGGTTGGCAGCCGGTTTCTTCATGAGCGGAAGCATACTGAATAAGAGAAATCACGACATGACACTCCTGCGGTGTGTGGATGCCAGGGAGGCAAATCACATGATCGAGGAAGTCCATGAGGGCTCGTTTGGAACACACGCCAACGGGTATGCTATGGCCAGGAAGATCCTAAGAGCAGGTTATTACTGGCTTACCATGGAAAGTGATTGTTATGTCCATGTGAGGAAATGCCACAAATGTCAAGCATTCGCAGATAATGTCAATGCTCCACCACATCCTCTGAATGTCATGTCCGCCCCTTGGCCTTTCTCCATGTGGGGAATAGATGTCATCGGGGCCATTGAGCCCAAGGCCTCGAATGGTCATCGCTTCATCCTCGTAGCGATAGATTATTTTACCAAGTGGGTCGAGGCAGCTTCCTATACCAACGTCACGAGGGGTGTGGTAGTCAGGTTCATTAAGAAAGAGATCATCTGCCGATATGGTTTGCCAAGGAAGATTATCACGAACAACGGCACCAACCTGAATAACTAGATGATGGGGGAAATGTGCGAGGAGTTTAAAATCCAGCATCACAATTCCACACCCTACTGGCCAAAGATGAATGGAGCCGTGGAAGCGGCCAATAAGAATATCAAAAAGATTATCCAAAAGATGACCGTGTCATACAAGGATTGGCACGAAATGCTCCCATTCGCATTACACGGTTACCGAACTTCAGTGCGAACGTCAACTGGGGCAATGCCGTTCTCATTGGTATATGGGATGGAGGCTGTGTTACCGTTTGAGGTGGAAGTCCCGTCATTAAGGATCTTGGCAGAATCCGGATTAAAGGAATCAGAGTGGGCTCAAACGCGCTATGACCAGCTCAACCTCATCGAGGGTAAGCGCTTAACGGCCATGAGTCATGGGCGCTTATACCAGCAAAGAATGAAGAATGCATTCGACAAGAAAGTACGTTTGCGCAAGTTCCATGAGGGAGACCTTGTGCTAAAGAAAATGTCCCATGCTGTCAAGGACAATCGAGGGAAATGGGCCCCGAATTACGAAGGGCCTTTTGTTGTGAAGAGGGCTTTCTCCGGAGGAGCCCTGGTGCTTACCAACATGGATGGTGAAGAGTTACCTTCACCCGTGAATTCTGATGTCGTCAAACGATATTATGCTTAGAAGCTGGGGCAATTAAGGATGTCGCTGCATGTTCTTTATCTTTATGCGTTTTCTGGATTTCCCCCAAGGATTTCCTGTCTGTTGTATCTCTCATTACAATCTTTCAAAGAAATGAACGTGGATTCGAGGCTTTAGTCCTCACGTTAGTTTCAAACCTTGCGTTGATTTGTGATCACCTGAGCCCTTCCGCTCAGTTCATGGGATGCCCCAAGCGCTTAATTAAAATTGAACCTGAACCAACTTTCCCTAAAATTTGCTGTGTTTGAAAACATTCATGCATACGCATACGCATACGCATGCATATTTTTGTGGTAAAACAGGGGCAGGATCATCTTGAGCTACCTTCTGGGGTAGAGACAAAACATGAACAGCAGAAACCAATCAAGGTAAGACAGCGATGCGGTCAAGATTGGCCACACCAGGTTGTTTCTTACTTGCAGGTACACAGGAACGGATGCAAGTGGGGATGGGGTCACGACCGACTGATCATCGCCCCTTTCTCCACGCTAAGCAAGCGGAGAACGTCGCTGCAAGGCAGCCCCGTATCCTTTGTATTCGCAGTTTTCTTTTACTTTTTGTTTGTTTTAAAAATAAGTAATCAATGCCTAACTCTAACTTAAGTAAGTTCAAGTTAAGCAAGACGCTAAACCATAAGGAAGGAGGGGACATGGTTAATGTTCCTCTCAAAAAAAAAATGCAGGTTAGCTCGCCTAGGCGAGCCACCCCTGCACCAAAATATAAGAATGACGAGAGGGGGGACGTTTTTGCATTCAAAAACTTCTTTTCCCCCTTTCAAAAGCCATACCCACGGGATTTACGAGTTAGCAGCCCTAGGGTCATCATTTTTCGCATTTTTTTATTCCGTTTCGCGCTTTTGTTCATCACCAACAAGTAAGTTTTCCATCCCTAAGCTTTCTAGCTTTTCATTGGTGTATTTTGATCTCCTTTTGATGCTCTAAAATGTGGGAATGTGCTCAAATATGTGGGGCAATTTTGGTTTGTTTTCTTGCTTGATTGGGTTGGATTGGGGGTTTGTATGGGATGGCCCTAGGCCTATAATGCATTTTGAAGCAATGGGGCATGCCACATTGTCCCCGTTCTCTTGCTATTGATGCCTAAACGCGCGCCCACCAAGTGTTCGGTGAAATGCCTCAATGGCATTAGCGTGTGACTTTTGTAAGGAAACAACCCATGGGGCATTTTGGTTTGTACATATTTTCTATTTTTTGGGACATGTATTCATTCCCGAAAAAGGCTAGAATAATTGCCTCACATATATACTAGGCCTAGGAACCAAAGTTTTTATGCAAAAGAACACAAGAGGAGGTGCATGTTGGGTAAAGTTACCCTTTTTTTTGGCCAGCGATCAGCTATGGGCCACGCTACAATATTTTCCCTATGCCTAGATGGTTAGGAATTTTGCTCATCATAAATGTGTAGGTTTAGAATAGGTATCAAAATACCTTTGGCAATTTACACTTTGGGTATGGTAGCAAAATACTTGGATGTATGTACATATAATTTTTGGTAGTCAAAATGTCTCACAAAAATCTATAAATATGTTGCATGTTATGTAAAGAAAATACATTACAAAAATACCTTTTAATTTGAATACAATTTTAGTAAGCAAAAGAAAATATACTTGAATTTGCATGCGGCTTTAGGTAGTAAAAACACTTGAAAAAAGCATGAAATGTAGCACCTTATTGTGTAGATAGTCAAGATTCATCATGAAGTTTGTGTATGTATAGGTATTAGAAATACCAAGATGTGCACGTATGCAATTTTTGATAGCCAAAGTGCTTAGAGTATGCATGTATGTGAATTTAGCAAAGGAAATGTGTGTGATGTAGGTAACAAATACACCTTGGAAGTACATGTGAATAATCTAGGTAACGAAGGTGCCTTGATTGTATATGGGTGCATTTTTCTTAGTTATAAGAATGTCTTGTGCAAGTGAATGTTTGTAAAGAAGTGTGCGCATAAGCTTGCTCTAAATTTACATTGATGTTTGTATTTATTGGAGGGGGTTGTATGCCATTTTTGTTTTAAGGGTAGCATTTCTTGGTAAAAACTAACTTTCCAAATGTTTGCCTTCGCAGGAATGGCCCCGAGGAAGCTTGCCTCAAAGAGGTCCAGGAAGGACAAGGCGGCGGAAGGAACTAGTTCCGCTCCGGAGTACGACAGTCACCGCTTTAGGAGCGCTGTACACCAGCAGCGCTTCGAGGCCATCAAGGGATGGTCGTTTCTCTAGGAGCGACGCGTCCAGCTCAGGGACGACGAGTATACTGATTTCCAGGAGGAAATAGGGCGCCGGCGGTGGACATCACTGGTTACTCCCATGGCCAAGTTCGATCCAGAAATAGCCCTTGAGTTTTATGCCAATGCTTGGCCAACAGAGGAGGGTGTGCGTGACATGAGATCCTGGGTAAGGGGTCAGTGGATCCCGTTTGATGGCCGATTTGCTTGACTTCTTGGGAGGGAGTGGAGATACGTGACTGGGAGATCCCCAGATTCATGTTTTCTTTCATATTTCTTTTATCATTTTTATGTTATGTTATTGTTTTGACTTGAGAGACTAATGTTTGTTTTTGTTGTTTCGATTGTCATTTGTACAGCGCATACATTTTTGTTTGGATTGTTGCGTTAGTGTCTATATATCATTACTATCAATGATGCTTGAAATTTTGGAACCGTGTAGAGTTCTTCGTTTAGGAACATCGTCAAAAAAAAAAATAATATAATATATAAAAATAAAAATAAAAATTAAAAAAGGGAAAAAGAAAGCAAGTAAGAAAGAAGAGAGCAAATAAGGAAAAAGAAAGCAAGTAAGAAAAAGAGAGGAAAAAGAAAAAAATAATAAGTTGTTTAGCTGAAAAACCGACATGCTTTTGAAAAGAGATGACTTCCAACTTTTCTTTGAAAAAAATTCATTGATCATAACTAGTTTTTGAAAAAAAAAATGTGTCTACACCTGAAGGGTGAATACTGTGAAATTTCCCCGGACGCCCGAAATGGACTCGGATGAATGCACAAATTGATAAAAGAACATATTTTGGAAACATTGGGTTGATTTAAAATAGAGGAAATGAATCCTGAGCCCTAGCATCACATGACCATAAAAATTTGACACTTGAGTGTCCGCATAGGTGCATGCATGACCAGTTTTGCATAAAATTTCCAAATCATCATTTTTGCATTTGTGTCATGGAAATAATGTGGGGCACCCCTTCTATCCTTGAACCAAACCAAACCCCGCCATGTATCATGCCCAGTCATTCTACAAATCTTGAGCCAAAATCCTGACTCACCATAAGCCTTGGCCCAGGGTGAGAATGTCAATCCTTACTCTCGGAGACAAAAAAGAAGAAGAAAGGAAATTTCCAATCAAAGAGAAAGAAAAGAAGAGGAAAGGAAATTCCCAATCAAAGAGTGGGAGAAAGAAAAAAGAAAAGAAAGAAAATTCCCAACCAAAGAATGGGAGAAAGTAAAAAGAAGAAAGCTCCTGGTCAAAGAAACCAGAAGAAATGTGCAGAGAGGTCCTTGGACCAGACAATATCTGAGCATATACATAATTGTCACCAAATGAACAAAAAAGAAGGAAAGGAAACCATGACCTAAAGTGGTCTTCTCCCTCTGATTACCAACCAAAATCCTGTGCGTCGGGGGCTTGTTCGCCTTGCGCAAAACCAAAACAGAAAAGGAAAAAGCCAACAAAAAATCAAAAGCCAAAAACACACAAAAGCCGAAAAACCCATCAAGAAAACCCATTCCCAAGGGAAGTCCTATTGATCCATGATCACGCATGTAATTTTTGATTTGATAGGAAATAATTTGCAAAGTCAAGTCATGACATATCTATGGTTCGGAATTAGGATAAAACACTTACATGTGCGAGATTGATACACTTTGAGTGGATTTCTTCTATTTTTTGTCGAACCCAGTGTTTCCTCTAAATGGTCATTTAGAAACGAAATGCTAATATCCAAAATCTCATTTATGGCTATGGGGGATTTCATCAGCAGACTCTCCTTCCCTGGTAGACGCATTGTTTGTCACTCAAAAAAGCATATGCTGCTCTAATCAGTCGGAATATTTGTCTCTTTGCTAAAGCATGTTTGCATTTTTAGTGGAGAAAACACCGAGACTTTTTCAAGTCTCACAAGTTATCCAGAACTACGTAGGTCTGAGTTCCTCATTGGAGGATACGTAGGAGCAAAAGCCTCGCTTTTGTCGACCACACTGCTTTCTGTTACCATGACCCAAGAGCTGGTAGCCCGCGGAGACACCTTATGGTTATCCGCACCTCGAGTGTGATTGATAAGCGGAGGCCAATATGGTCATCTGCGCCCTTTCCAGAGATGTAGGCATCTTCTGGTGGAGACTTTTTCAAGTCTCACAAGTTATCTAGAACTACGTAGGTCCGAGTTCCTCATTGGAGGATACGTAGGAGCAAGAGCCTTGCTTTTGTCGGCCGCCCCATAATCTTTGTCATACTGACCCTGAGGTCATATGACTTGCACCCTTGTGTCATCCAGAGGCAGCGGGCCCGATGACACGCGGAGATACCTTACGGTTATCCGCACCCTTGTGTCATCCAGAGGCGGCGGGCCCGATGACACGCGGAGATACCTTACGGTTATCCGCACCCTTTTGTCATCCAGAGGCGGTGGGCCCGATGACACGCAGAGACAAAATTTGGTCATTCTGCACCCTTGTGTCATCCAGAGGCGGCGGGCCCGATGACACGCGGAGATACCTTATGGTTATCCGCACCCTTGTGTCATCCAGAGGCGGCGGGCCCGATGACACGCGGAGATACCTTACGGTTATCTGCACCCTTTTGTCATCCAGAGGCGGCGGGCCCGATGACACGCAGAGACAAAATTTGGTCATTCTGCACCCTTGTGTCATCCAGAGGCGGCGGGCCCGATGACACGCGGAGATACCTTACGGTTATCCGCACCCTTGTGTCATCCAGAGGCGGCGGGCCCGATGACACGCGGAGATACCTTACGGTTATCCGCACCCTTTTGTCATCCAGAGGCGGCGGGCCCGATGACACGCAGAGACAAAATTTAGTCATTCTGCACCCTTGTGTCATCCAGAGGTGGCGGGCCCGATGACACGCGGAGATACCTTACGGTTATCCGCACCCTTTTGTCATCCAGAGGCGGCGGGCCCGATGACACGCAGAGACAAAATTTGGTCATTCTGCACCCTTGTGTCATCCAGAGGCGGCGGGCCCGATGACACGCGGAGATACCTTATAGTTATCCGCACCCTTTTGTCATCCAGAGGCGGCGGGCCCGATGACACGCAGAGACAAAATTTGGTCATTCTGCACCCTTGTGTCATCCAGAGGCGGCGGGCCCGATGACACGCGGAGATACCTTACGGTTATCCGCACCCTTTTGTCATCCAGAGGCAGCGGGCCCGATGACATGCAGAGACTGACATAGTCTTCTGCACCTTTTGTTCCTCCGGGAACAACAAGTCATTTACATGCGGAAATTTTATGGTCACCCGCGACTCTCGTCAACCGAGAGGAACGAAATTAGTGTCATACCCTAATTTCGTCCGGGGACCTTTGCTTGATGACATGCGACCTTTCTTTGGTCCGTGTGAGGTGCTTGGCACCCATCATTAGGCAATTTGTGAAATTCCGGGAACAACAAGTCATTTGCATGTGGAGATTTTATGGTCACCCGCTACTCTCGTCAAATCGAGAGGAACAAAATTAGTGTCTTCTCTTTACTTTCCTTTTATCTCCAATAAAAGACAAGTAAAGAGGGGCAACTGTCATACCCTAATTTCGTCCGGGGACCTTTGCTTGATGACATGCGACCTTTCTTTGGTCCTTGTGAGGTGCTTGGCACCCATCATTAGGCAATTTGTGAAATTCCAGGACATGCCTGAAAACCAAAAAAATATTGATGCACAATCCGTAAGTTTCCGTGACACACCGGAAATCAAATGGAAGCATCGTTGTATAATTAAGTGAGATTCTGTAACATTCCGTAAGTCAAAAAGGGGATGATTATGTAATCCGCAAGGTTCCGTAACATTACGGAAAGAAAACAAGTATCGTTACGAAATTCGTAAGTTTCCGTAACTTTACGAAAAAAGAATCACCAAAAAAAAGCAGAGGGAGGTGTACTTAGTAAAAATTGGGGTGAAAATAGCACCCAGGCCCACTTGGGCCCTCCAGAATATTCCTCCAGAAGGCTGTTGCTTCTGGAGGAAGCAACCTGGCTCGCCTGGGCGAGCTGAGCTCACCTGGGCGAGCTGGGCGGCAACCACCTCCCCTATTTTGCTATAAATAGGGGAGGAAGTGAAGAAGAAAAGGGTTCAGCCCCTTAGGCACTTCTCTCTCTTTCGAATTTGCTTGGAAAAATTGTTTCCGTGAAGAAAATCTAAGCCGAGGCGCTTCCAAAACGTTTCCGTAACGTTTTCCGTGAAGAATTTCGCAAAGGTTTCAACCGTTCTTCGACGTTCTTCATTCGTTCTTCATCGTTCTTCGATCTTCAACGGGTAAGTACCTCGAACCAAGCTTTTCGATTCATTCTATGTACCCTTAGTGGTCCACATTGTGTTTTGTGTATTTCTATTCTCATTTCATTTACTTTTTATACCCCCTCTTGACGTGCTTAAGCCATTTTACTTAAGTCATTTCTCGCTTAACTTAAAAATAAAATAAATTTCCACCGAACGTTTGAATTGTATTATCCTTTAACTTCGGTTAAAATGAATTCCGACCGTTCGGTCGTGCCGTAACCACGTTGGAAATCAAAAAAGAAGTAAAAAATAATATAATAATCAAAAAACATCTTTTAGTAAAATAAAGCGGAAAATCAATCGGACGTTTTCTCTTTGGGATTTCTCACTTAATCGAATTGATTAATAACTAAAGTGAAACTAAAGGCTAAAATCAACTCGCCTAGTCAAGCTCGTCCATAAAAATAGGCTTTTGAAGTTTGTCATTTCAATTTCTCACTAAGTAAAATGGATCATTTTTAAGGTCCAACACCTTAAAATGATCACCACTTAAGTAAAAAAGAATCACTTGATAAGAAAGAACTACGTAGGTCTGATTTCCTCATCGCAAATTGAGGAATACGTAGGAGCAAAGGGAAACACCCTTGTCGACCACAAAAAAGAAAAAATATAAAAAGGGTATAAAGGATATAAGGACATAAAAGGGAACGTAAAAATCAAAGTCATGTTTGCACATTTGATTAAAGGCTGCCGTCCCTTGTGACGGACGTGTGGGGTGCTAATACCTTCCCCGTGCGTAAATACAACTCCCGAACCTTTCACTTAAAAGTTCGTAGATCGCGTCTTTTCCGGTTTTTTCCGACGTTTTTCCTCAAATAAACGTTGGTGGCGACTCCGCGCGTATTCCTTTCGTGGAACACGCATCCCGCGAGTCTCGCGTCGCCCTCCCGCCAAAGGGTAGGTTGCGACAGCACTCCTATTGCAACCATTATGAGCTCAGAATGCATCAGGAGTTGGGAAAGGAGTTTAATCTTGTTTTTTCATAGTGTAGGTTGTCTCCTACCTTCTCTCTCATGTTTTGCAGTTGTCATTTGTCCTTTTATAGGCCCTACATGTCAAACTAGCCTTTATCTAACTTTTATGACAATTGGGTGACTTCTTTTTGAAGTACACAAATTGCTTTTAACTCTACAATTGTCAGCTCCTTTTTTATCATTCCATTTTGATGTTGCCATTCTGATGATCAATTTCTGAGTAGCTTTTTTATGGTCTCTTAGAAACACATTCTAATGTTGCTGAGGAAGGACCTATTCTGATGTAGGTTCCTTTTGATGAAGATAACATGATATGACAATGTAGATAACTCAGCTCCATCAATCCAAACATTTCAACATTTTGAGCTTCCCATTCTGAGGAACCTTTCTAATAAGCATTCTAATGTAACTTTAGAATAGTCATTATGAGGTTAGCTGATATACCTTTCTAAAGCATTCTGAGGAACCTTTCTAATAAGCATACTTGAAGTAGATCCTTTTGATGAAGATCAACTAATATACCTTTCTAAAGTAGTACAACTTCATCTACTTTAACATTTCTTCATAACTCCAAGCATTCTGAAGTTGATTACTTCACAAAGTGAAAGTTCAATTTTTGGTGTGTTCGTGTTCTATCCAAGGTCAGATTGAGTAGTATTTTTCAATAATTTATTTTTTATGCTTTTCATCAGTGCTTCTCATGGACAACTACAACTTTCAACAAACTTGCATCTGCTTATGCAAATAACTTTCATTTTGTGATGTGCCCTTAGTGAATGTGGCAACATATGTAAAGTGATTCTGATGTTGTACAATTGATGCATTTTGAAACTTTTTAAACCATTCTGATGTTCAGATACTTAGAATCAAGGTCTTCACTAGTTTGATGTAGAGTTTGATACAACTTCATTTTGATGTTGTTTCCTTTTTGTAGCTTTAGATAAATCTTCTATGTAAGGCCTTCTTGATGTCTTTGCAACATGGTAAGCTTGAGATCTTCAAAGGAAAGTAATGAATTCATCACATGGTTGGGCTTCATTCAAATCTTCTAAAGCTTCTCACATGAAAGCATAATTGAGACATCCATTCTAAGCTTGTTCGGAACTCATCAGAACACTTGCTATGTTCTGCTCTTCGTATGTGTATCATTTGTAGATCTATTGGCTAGCGTAACTTTCTTGCATATGATGTTCAACTTAGAGAGAGTTGTCTGATGTAGGTGGAAACCCGATGAATGTTCTTCTTATATGAATACTTTGATGAGATTGCATGACAAACTTGTATTCCAAACATTCTAATGTGAGCTTGTTGTAGCATGTTATGCTTGCTACTGTTTTTTAATTCTTTGACCCTTTAAATGGCCAAACTGGTTTTCAATGTCTTAATGATAGTTGTAGAGAATTCTATCATTAACATTCAGGAACTGGTATAATGGCATTTGGACCACTACAATATAAGCAATCTTCAAAGTATTGTAGTTGTATTATATTGTGAGGATAAAATGACATCTCTATCTTCACAATCCATTTCTTCCAAGATCAAAGCCTTATATTAGCCCATGACTTATTCATGAAATATGTAGATCTTTCTTTTAGATTTCCACAGCCACTGAGTTCATCTCAACTGCACTTTTGTAAATCAAGTAGTCTTCAAATTACTGGGCACAAATCAAGTTGTCCAAGCATACTAGGGTTTGCAGATTTAGGTTCAATTTTGTCCATGATCCAGGGTGTATCAGACCATGAATTGTTCATGAAAGTTGAATATCTTTCTTCAAGCTTTCCATATTCACCAAGAACAACTCAATTGTATTTTTAGAACTCCAGATACAATGTCTAGAATTAACTCATCATGTTGATGAAATTTCATGTCGAGTGTGTTGCAGTAGTGTTGTTCTCCATGTTATGTTCATTGTGCAGATCTTCATGTCAACAACATTCTTCTTGCCCTTCAGTTGTTGATTACTTCTCATGGCTTGAAATTTTTCTCTTCATCCAATAAGGATGTTGACTTCTTCATTGTAGTATACAACCAAGGACACTTTGAGTGTTCTTTTGAGCTTTCAAGCTTATCATCCTTCCTGAGTACTCATGACAAACTTGAGTTTACTTCAATTGTTGTTCTTTACAAAACTTGTCTTTTTTTAATATGTTTCAGCAAAATCATCAGTAAGCATAAACTTAGAAGGATTATGATTCGTGTTCAGAAGGTTTGTCATAGTTAAAACACTAAGGGTTTTGGACTCAACACTAGGCATGACAATAAAAACCGAACTAATGGGTACTCGCCTCGTGCTTGATAGGGAAAACTTGCTTTCTATGGGTTCGAGTTTTGATTTTCTCGGACTTGGGGAAGTGGGGACGGGAGCGGGTATGTCACTCCCTGCTCCGCTACATATTTTTTAAAAATTATTAATAATGAAGTCATATATAATTCTATTATTACACATATTATACGTAATAGTTAATTATGTAATCATTTCATATTTATTTTTATAATTATTAAAAATATGGAATAATTATTTTAATAGTTAAATAAATAATATTATAATTATCATACTAAGTATAAGAAAATTAAAAATTATATAATTAACTAAAAATATAATTTAATTCTTAAATATGTTTATGTTATTTTTCTTTATTAAATTATATATATATATATATATATATATATATATATTGATTGAATTAAATATAATTAATAACTTAATCTATTATTTATTTAAAGTATAGGAATAAATAATTTTTTTTAAATGTCAGGTAGGTTCGCTGTTGGTTTCCCCAAACCCAATTAAACCTAATGGGGATGGAGCTTGGTTATATTTTCTCACCCCTACCTTTTATAAACCCGAACCTGAACCTGCCCTACCTTTTATGGGAACGAGGATGGGAAAGACAAACCTTCCCCCCACGTGCCTCATTGTCATCCCTGCTCAACACTGATAAGTTCAATGAGGAGGGGTGAAGATCTCTTCTTCTTTAAGTTTCTTCTCCTTCTTCTTTTTCTTCTTCTTCTCCTTGTTCTGAGCATCCTCAACATCAGAACAAGTGCATGCAGTCTTCATCTTGGGTTAAGGGTTAAACCTTAAGGCAACTGTAACACCCTGAAATATTATTAGTAATTATAATTGATGTTTGATTTTATTTGTTGTATTATTTTATCCATGTTTTATTTTCAAGGAGGTTAGTTTAGTTGTTAGAGGGGTGTGGGTAGTTAAAACTTTAGTTTCTCAAAGAAGCCTCTCAAGGAAGCTTCACAAAGAAGCCTCACGAGAAAGCTTCTTAAGGAAGCTGCCTGAAGCTGTCTCGGTAAAAGCACCCTCCTGCATTTGTTAACCGTTGGATCTTCTCTAAATTTGGTCTGGGGGTTCATAGGACAGATATCCACGATCTGACCGTTGCGATCTAGGATGTGTCATATGGTTGGTGAGAAACGCTTCTTTTCCCGAGAGTAGAAACACTTGAGTGTTTCAAGTCTTATTTTTTGTGCAGCCTTGGAAAACAGCCATTCCTTTCTCCTTCTTTCTTCCAAAACCCTTCCCCAACGTCCCAAGCTTCTTCTTCACCACCTACAACCACCAGTAGCCACCACGAACCGCCGTAGGTCTCCATTGAAACCCCACACCGAGAGGAACCCTTCAATTGGAGCGGAATCTTCTAAACTTATCTCGCAGTTTCGTTAGAGAACGAAGCCCAACCTGACCTTCGTGGTTTTCTTCTAGGTAACTATGACTCTATGCTTGTTCCTTGTTAGATTCAGCTTGTATTTGCATCTTTTCTTACTTTGGAACCACCATTGTATGTTTTTACGCTTCCTTTGAAAAACCCTAGAGAAAAAGACTTTGTAAAAGTTATCTTTTTATGAAATGGGTGTTATTTTCGTGACTGGAATTTCAAAATGATGCTCCTTTTGTAGAATCCGAAATGCCCTTAGCCTTTTCATGTAGTGACATGAGTATTTGACTCAGAATATTGTTGTTAACCTTATTTCTGAAATCCATAGTAATTTCCTTCATTTTGGCGTAATAGAGACTCGCGTTGGACCGATAAGCGTGAACGAAAGAGAGGCCTCTAAGTGACACAAAGAGGAATCGATGGGGAGCTCATGATAGGTGAGGGGAGTTTATTATAAAATTTACCGTTTTGACACTATAGTTAGGGTCAGGGAACCTAGCTATGAGAATATATGTCTGTCCCTGTTGCATGCTGATTTTCCCTTATAGAAAACAACGTTTTTAACTAATGGGATGTGATATAATTGTTATTGATGTGCATGCTAGTTTTCAAGAAAAACTATATTTTTGGACGAATGAGATGCGATATATTTATTGTTGATGAATGAAATTATTGTCTTTATTTGACTTGTGTTGTTTGAAGACCTGGGGAGTGTGAATCTCAGGCATGAAGGAAATATGTATATGCAGAATGCGACTTACTGTTGATGATGCTATTGATGACTTTAATTGATATGTGGTGATGTTGATATTTATGATGATATTGATTTGAGATGACGTTGCCAATGAAGATCATGTCAACATGAATTGATGTTATTATTGATGATTATGTGAATATGAAATGAGGTTGTTGTTGTTGATAACATCATTAAGATAAGATGATGTTTATGTTGAGAATGATATTGAAATGAAATGTTGATGATGTTGGAAATGCATTGAGATGTGCATGTTGTGTATGTTCATGGGGGGGTGCAGTGACCTTGTTGGATGTCCCTTGTGTGGGAAACTAGAGTGGTTAAAGAATTTAAGCATTTATGAGGGGATGCTTAGGCACTTAAATTTATCCATGGTCGTGTACTTGACGATGCCCATGTTTCATACGTTGGATGTTGTGTATGTTCGTGGGGGGGTGCAGTGACCTTGTCGGATGTCCCTTGTGTGGGAAACTAGAGTGGTTAAACAATTTAAGCATTTCTGAGGGGATGCTTAGGCGCTTTAATTCATCAATGGTCACGTACTTGACAATGCCCACGTTCATACGTCGTATGTTGTGTATGTTCATATGGGGATGCGCTGACCTTGTCGGATGTCCCTTGTGAAGGAAAATAGAGTGGTTAAAGGATTTAAGCATTTATAAGGGGATGCTTAGGCACTTTAATTCATCCATGCTCAAGTACTTGATGACGCCCATGGTTCATGCCTCATATGAAACAAGAAATAGTATAAATTGTGGTTGTATGTACTTTGTACTAGGGGGTGTTTCACCTGGTAGGAAACTCCCTTGTGGCCCAAGCTTATCACTGAGGGGGGGGGGGGGGGAGTTACGGTGCATGACTGGGAGGCCTCGACAAATACTGCATGATTTCCTAAGTGAGGTATCGTGCGGACACGCTTATGCTATTTCTTTGGAATTGGATACGGTACGTACCGTATTGCATTTGAGAGTTGAGGACAGGTGCATGCATCATTCTGAGCAGTCTTGATTGGATCCATGGATGGATGATGAATAATTGTTGAATGTGGGTGTTGAATAAAGAATGTTGTGTAAGCTCATGATGTTTGCCTATGTTTTCTTGCTAATTGTGATTATTTGGATTTAGCATTGGTTCTTTTTATAATGAACTCACTCTTGCAATTTTGTATTGTGTGGTTGATACATGTGATGATCACGAACCTTGTTCGTGGGAGCAGAATGACAGTAGTAGGGTGTAGGAATGAGATTCTGTTGAGGAGTCGCCAAGCCGACGTGATGACGTTGGGATTATTTTGGGAGAGAGTTGTGTTTTGTTAATCAACTCCTCCATAGTTGGTTCATGATTCCTTTTGTTAAACTAAAGATAAAAATTTTAGATTTTAATTATATGTATGAACAGATTTTAATTTCTATTATGTGTATGATGTGTACGGAGTTTCTATTCCTATATATATATATATATATATATATATATATATATATATATATATATATATATATATATATTCACTTAAGTAATGGCGTGTTGTTTGGTGAATGTTTGCCGAGACAAAAGAAAATTTACTTTTATTTTCATAAGCAAATTAAGGGAAGTTTTCATTTAAAAATTGAAATTATCGCATATTAGAGTGGTGATATCGTAGCGACGAGACGGATCGTTACAGCAACAACATTCTTTCCATCCCAAGAGAGCACTTCATTATCTCTGGATTCATCTCCATAGACACTCCAAAGCATCTAAAAATCAAAATCATTAGAATCCCATAGGGCACACTAGAAGCAGACTTAGTATTCTTAGTAGCCTTAATCATATGGTCAATGATAAAAAAAGGAGACTAAGAGGGATTTTCCTTCAGAGACAATAAATGACCAAAAGATCATGGTCATTTACTTCTTGAAAGGTACCAACCCTGGGCAACACAAAAAGAATGTTGATCTAGTAGACTATCCTTCCAAACGAAGTTAGGGATTTTGACTAGAAATCTGAAATCTTGCTCTTTATCCTCCAGAAATTTTCTTTGGATTTTCTTCTTTTTTATCCCCTAACTTCCAGCCAATCATCATAAAGTCTTTCACTATTAGAAGGGACCCCCAACAAATTAGTTAGTAGTTTTTTTAAGATTAAGATCCCAGTACCCTTTAGAGTGGCCTTCAAAGTGAAGTTAATGGTATCCACCTCAGCAATAACAAAGAAGGCCCACACAAACCTTGAATAGACTGGTTCATAGATCTCAAAGAGCCCAGTCCACCCTTGCTTCTTTATAAAGCAGAAAATGTTCCATCCATTCTCTTTGATATCAAGAGGATCAATATATATTGTCGCAACCTATCCTTCGACGGGAGGGCGAAGCGAAATAAAAAAGAATGTGCTTCTTCCAAAAAGGAAAACGCGTGGGAGTCACCACCAACATTTATTCGAGGAAAACGTTAGAAAAACCCAAAGGGGTCCGCGAATTTTGAGAATAAGGGTTTGGGAGTTGTTTACGCATGGGGAAGGTATTAGCACCCCACACGCCCGCCACAAGGGGCGGCAACCTTTAATCGAGTGTGTATAACGTGACTTCAAAATTATTTATTTTCCCTTTTTTATATTTTTTTTTTTGCTTTTTTGGGGTCGACAAAGGTATTGCCCTTGCTCCTACGTACCCTCAGGTTCGATGAGGAATTCAGACCTATATAGTTCTTTAAAGTGAGAAAGTTGTGTGTTGAATTGGTTTCAGGCTTTTGAAAGATTCATTTTAATTGACAAAAACAAAAGAGAGGTCGTTAAGGCGTTGGACCTTAAACGATCTCAAGTGGCTTAAATGGAGAGCAATTAAGTTATATGTTGATTTTATCTCGGCTTTGTTTATTAACTTTCAAGCTCTTTGAAAGATGACTTACGACACTAATGATTGGTTAAAATTTACTTTACAAAATAAAAAAGATTACCGATGATAGAAGAAGGAGATGAATATGCACAAAACAACAAAGAGGACCCCTAAAGATGCATAGATCATGTTCAAATCCTTAAAAACAAACACTAACTAGATGAAGAACGAAGAATGATGTAGAGGTTGATTACAGTCACGATTCGGCAGCACCTCGGCTTCATTTTCTCTTCTTTCTTCTTCTTCTCCTTTATTTCTCTCAAAATCTCTCAATGCTCAATGCTAGAACCCTTTACTCAGCCTACCTCATGCCTATTTATAGCAAAAAATGGCCTTTGGGACCATGGCAGCTCGTTGAGGCGAGTTGATTCTTCATCCTGAAGTAACTAGCTCGCCTAGGTGAGCTAGTTCCTTCAGCCCTAAGCAATTTGAGGGCCCAGGCGAGCCAAAGGCTAGCCGGGACGAGCTAGGGTTCAGAAAATTGCCTGAAAAGACCCTTTTGCCCCTCCCTTTGGTATCTTTCGCATCCTTGACCAAAACATCAAACAATCTTTCGTCTCGTGCGGTAACTGGTGTCGAACAACACAGTTCGGCTAGCGATAATCAAAACCTCAGTGAATGATAGTCCTCGAACGAAATTAAGGTCTGACAGTTACTTATCTTTTATTGAAAATGAAAAGGTAAGTAAAGATAACGACACTCATTTCATTCGAGCTATCTTGCTATCTGACTGACAACTGGTGAAAACCAAAGAAGTGAAACCTGTAAAAGAGAATAAACAGATATCGGCATGAAAGTATCAGAAGTATTAAGCAAAAGACGTTGTAGTCTTGCATAACAAATATAGGAGGCATTGAAGTCTTGAAATGTAAAGACAAAAGACATTGAAGTCTTGAAATGTAAAGACAAAAGGCATTGAAATCTTGAAATGTGAAGACAAAAGACATTGAAGTCTTGAAATGTAAAGACAAAAGACATTAAAGTCTTGAAATGTAAAAGACAAAAGACATTGAAGTCTTGAAATGTAAAAGGCAGAAGACATTGAAGTCTTGAAATGTAAAGACAGAAGACATTGGAGTCTCAAAATGTAAAGACAAAAGACATTGAAGTCTTGAAATGTAAAGACAAAATACATTAAAGTCTTGAAATGTAAAGACTGAAGACATTAAAGTCTTGAAATGTAAAAGATAAAAGACGTTGAAGTCTTGAAATGTAGAAGACAGAAGACATTGAAGTCTTGAAATGTAAAGACAAAAGACATTGAAGTCTAGAAATATAAAGACTAAAGACATTGAAGTCTTGAAATGTAAAAGACAGAAGACATTAAAGTCTCTAAAAAATTTCATTAAAATGCGAACACGCTTGGTAAAGAAACAAACCCCAAACCGATCAGATCAAACACACATTTTAAAAAAAAATGCGACGCATGAGGAATGAAAGTATACCGATAGAATTTCTCATAACCAATAATGAGATTAAGACATTTGCATTTCATTTCTAAGGGAGCATTAGAGGAAACACTAGGTCCAACCAAATAGAGGAAAACCGCACAAGGTGTATAAAGCTTCACACATGCAAGTGTTTCATCTTAATTCCAAATCATAGATATGTCATAAATCGATTTTGCAAGTCATTTCCCATCAAATAAAAGATAATATGCATAATCATCATGGATCAATAGGACTTTCTAAGGTCCAACTTTGCGGGAAATTTTGGTTTTGGTTGCTCTGGTTTTTCCCCCTTCTTTTTTTTTGTGTGAGTAGGAGAGCATGCACAAAGATTTGGCTAGTAACTTAAATGGACGATCACTTCCTATCCCCTCATGTCTTAACCAAGTTACTATTGTTCCCCCTTCTTTTTACTCCTTACACAACTCTATACATGGTTCAAATATTGTTTGTTCCAAAGAACTTATTTTTCTTTTCTATTTTCCTTTTGCTCTTTTCTATTTTTGATTGATTGATTTTTTTTCTTTCTTTTTCCTTTCTTTCTTTATTTTTTTTTCTTTTTTTTTATGAACATGACTAACCAAAAGATGATAGAAATCTCCCTTGGAAGATATCCCTGCTCTCTTATCCTAGGGTAAGGTAGGAAATTTCCATCCTAGGTCGGGGTTCTGATAAAAATCAAATGTCTGGCTCAAAGGGCTTGCAAGTGGCAGAAAATAGCGTATATTAGGACAGCTGTTTCGTCAATGGCTTAGAAAGAAAGGAATGCCCAGATCACTTCCATGAAGCATATGTTATGACAATTAGAAATTCATGCAAAATCAATCATAGCACATATCCATGCAGGCACTCAATATATAAAATTTATGGTCACACAATAACTAAGGCTTAGGGTCAGCTTCCACATTCAGATCAAACTAGTGTTTCAACAATTGTTCTTTTATTAGGTCCATGCAAAACATCCGAGTTCATTTCGGTATTCAGGAAAGTCTTTCATTATTTTCACCCTCAAGATACGCATTGTTTTTTTTCAAAAAACCCTTTTTGTTGTTTTTTGATCCGCAAACTTTCCGAAGAAAACTGGTGATTGTTTCTTTTTTAAAAAAACATGTTAGTTTTTTTAGAAAAAATTAAAACCTAGACAAAGTTGTAATCCGATACTACAATAGAAATGAAACCACATGTAAGTTTTTTTTTTGGTTTAGTTTTTTTGTGTTTCAAACAATCATCACAAATTCACAATGAAATAACATAACAAAATATTGAAAGCGATAAATAATATAAAGACAAGTTCACAAATTTAGAAGGTCCTGGTCAAGAGGCGCAGTCTCCTCAAAGGAAGAAATCCATCACATCTGCTATGTCTCTATCTTCCTCAGCTCCATCTTCATCTCCTGGGGCCTCTGTGGGACCTGCCCCTTCTTGAAAATTAGGCCTGTCCCAAGGCCATGGAGCAGTGGTCCTGAACTACTCGGGAGTAGGCCACGGGTAAGGGCTGGGGTCCTGGCATTGTTGGTGCAGTGTATACTGATAGAAACTATCGTTCAACTGCACCTGGCCCCTACGGTTCGCTGCCTGCTGGTCAGCCAAATGCTGCATGTAGAGCTCCATCCTCTGCATGTGAGCTAAGATGGACTCCAGAGATGGTGGCTGACATGGAGGTGGCGGTGGTGCGTCTACAGCCAGTTGCTGCTACTGGTCCTACCCCAGCTGTTGTTCCTGCCTTGACATGCAGTACTTCTCAATGAAAGACTTATTAATGGGAGCCCAAATGAGCTTTGTGGGTGTAACCGGTACCCCATAGAACTGGCAGAGACCTGTGATCAAAGCTAGAAATCCCAGTTCCCTATTGGACTTTTCTGGGTCCACTAGGTGTCTCGGAGGTGTGATGCCTACAAACTGGTAGATGGCATCCGAGATAAGCTAGGCTACATGAACACTGATCTAGGTCAGGATAGCATTGACCAACGGCAGCGGGAGATCAGAATTATGGTCCCTGGGAAGGATGTTGCTGAGGAGAAGCATCATCCAGATCTGGGTCAAGGTGGTCATGTTAGTACACATGATCCGCACCCGCCTTCCTGTCACGCTTCGTGCAAAATCTTGTCCCAGGGAGCACAGTAGCTGGCCTATGGCCTCCTCATCAAAACCTAAGACCTGGCTTCTTCTCTCGGTATACCCACAATGCTGCCCCTCCTCTAGGACCAAAGGATGCCCCAGGAATTGGTTGATAGCATCTTCATCATAGGGGATCCATTGGCCCCGCACCCAAGAGTGCTTATCCATGACTCCTTCCTCAGTGGGCCAGGAATTTGCATAGAACTCCATGACTATCTCAGGGTCATACTTAGCCATGGGCTCTGTCAATTGGGTCAACTGCCTCCTGGCAATCTCTACCTAGAACTCTGTGTATTCCCTTTCTCTTAGTTGGACCCATCTTTCTTTGAGGAAAGACCATCCCTTGATCGCTTTGAAACGACGCTGATGCTCCTCACTTCGAAAATGGTGTCCATCAAACTCAATCTCTGCTTGCGGGGCTGCATTGGATCCCTCCCCTGCGGTGTCCTTCCTAGCCCTTTTAGTAAGAAGCTTCTTTGGAGCCATTGCCTGCAACGACACATCCATAAAAAGTTAGTTTGCATGAAATGCGTAACCATTATTTTAGTTATCCTAAGTATAGCAAGCAAGAAGTCAATCAACTTTGTGTGGTTTTTGCTAATTGCATGTGTTACCGTGCAACTAATAAAACAAATCACAACTCAGTGCGCATTATTTCAAAAGAAAGAAATTAACATCCTACATTAATTTAGGTGCAATGTGCCCATCACCTTGGTTTGTTATGAAGATGCATGTATGCCCCAAAGGATGTGGTAAACCATTATGCTATAGAGTTTAGGTGTTGCACATCTGCTTCAAATGTTCTTTTTTCAGGTATTTGATCCCCCCTCCCAAATAAACCCCAAAAATTGTTTGTTTGGTTGGCCTTCCTTTTGTCGTTCTAGTCTACACGCTTTAGTTTCTTTTCTAATAGTACTTTTTATACTGCATCTTGCAAATATAAGCTACTTCCATAGTTGAATGTTAATACTTTAGTTTCTTTTTAGTAGTATTCTTTTATACTGGATCGCATGAATGCAAACAACTTGCGCGGTTGCATGTTAATATTTGATTTTTTTGCTATCCAATTATTTTGAAAGATATATATTCTGGTTTAGTGGGAGAATGATTTTTAAAATTATGTTTGATTATTTGGTCTTGTGCATGAGAGATGATTCAGTTTATACATTCATATTGAATGTATAGACTATTGATATATGTCCACACATGATATAGTTTTGTCTTTTAAGTATTGGTCAATCTGGATGGTGCTTAAATGTTGAGTTTTCTTACTTTTACTACTTGATGCCTTACTTTCCATGATAATAGTGAAAGTAGGTAGAATTTAGTGATAGAGAACAAATGGAATAAAGTGAAGGAGCAAATCCTCTTTTGACATGCCTCTTCCTATTGTCTGCATGATTATTTTTAGTGCTCACAGTTATGCATTTTCTAATCATGTTCATTTAGGACAGAACTCGCCAAATCAATGTACCAGCAATGTCATGCAATGCAAGAGATGACCCTAGATTTGTGTTTGCCACTTCTAAAAAGGCAGGAAGAGCAGTGAGCATAAGCTATTGTTCTGTAGCTAGGGAATCTCATATTCTTATAGTCTATGTTTCTATTATGTTTTTGTTTTGTTTGGTATTTTAAAAGGATAGAAGGGAAGATCTCCCGAAATGAACAAAAAGGGCAGTAGGAAGATTACCAGAGAAAAATAATAGGATAGTTGGGAAGCTGAATTCCACATTATTTTCACCATCATTATTGACCCCACACCAATTTTTAAATTGAAGAGAAGTTTTGCTGTGATAAACTTGGTTACATCTCAACATAGATGACAGAGAGGGGAACATAGCTTACACTATACTCCAGTATAACAAATTTGAGTTCTAATTCTTGGGAGTGAGATAAATAGGTATTATTGAACTACCTAATGTTTTATTAAATTAATTATAGTAATGAAAATATATTAAGTTACTCATTGTGAACCTATAACTTCACTCACATTAGACCCAAGTCAATCAAATTATGTCTATTTCTTAAATAAGTTAAATTAATGCAGTAAAAAAAGTTAAGTTAATACTATTTGTGAAATCTATTGTGCTTACCTCCAAGTTTCTTATATGAATAATACATAGGATTATGAATTAGTCAAAATTCCCGTATTTAAATTTCATGTTTAAATATTATGTTTAATTCTTATGAAATGAATAAGTTTAAATTTTAGTTTTTATAAAATTATTATTTTTTATTTTCATACCTCAAAAAATATGAAACTATTGTTTTTTTTTATTACCATATTATTAATAAAATATGTGATTAATTTCAATCATACTTTTTTTAGTGGCCAACCCATTAATTATTACATGTTTAATGAAGATTTTAGTTAACATTCTCTAATGTTCCATTCTGAATTTTTTTTCTAGATCTCTAAAACGACATAAACATTAAGGATCAAATAGTAATTTACTAGAGGAATAAAAGTTACTAAACTTTTTCATAGGACCAAAATCCAAATTTATTATTTTTACATAAACCAAAAATAAAGATTTAAAATTTTAGAAAAATATATATTTTTTAGAATGGTTGAAATGAAAACTCATTTATTTCATAGAGGCTAAAACTATATTCAAACTTTAATTTAAAAAAGAAGTTTGCCATTTTTTGGTTGGGTTTTCCCCTTATTCCAACAAATTTTCTTTTGACAAGGTCTTATTCCAATAATAATAATAATAAAAAGATAAATAGATTCTCCAAAAAATAGAATCTCGAAAGTGGTGACGTGTAGGGCCGAGATCGATTCTCCTTTCCTAAGTCTCCTTCTAGTTCAACCTTCCTTGTATTCAATTCAATTTAGCTGTATCTCTCTCTCTCTGCACCCTCTTAACCCCGAATGGGAGCATCATCATCACATTGAAAAGAAAAGAAAAAAAATCAATGGCGAAAACCGCTTCACCATCTTCCAAACCCTCACCAATGGACCCTCAAATTCAAAACCCCGCACCCTCCAACTCCAACTCCAACTCCAACCCTCCAATCTCTTCCCCTTCCCCTTCTCACAACATGACCTCTCCCTCTCTCCCACCCCTCCCCCAAGATCAACAACAACAACTTCAGCAACAACTAAGTCCTCCTCCTCAACAACAACAACAACAACCTTTGGTTTCTTCGAACAACATGTACCCGAAAATATCATATAAATGATCATTTTGGTCTCTGAAAGAAAGAAAAATATAATTTAGTCCATAAATAAGTAAAATGAGTGACAATTAAGTGTTATGTTCACTTAATGTCAAATTGATCATCGAAAAAACTTGAAGATTATATCTTAATGGCAAAATGATCCCATAAAATTTAATAATAAGACATAATTGTCACACTTTTTACATATATTTAAGAATTAAATTATAATTTTTGTTCTTTTAGGACTAAATTATTACCAGTTTATTCCAAAAAACAATTATTATCAGTTTACATATTTAAGGAATCAAAATGATAATTTATTAAAAATATTACAAACTATGTTTTATATCTACTAAGAAAACATATTCTCTGGATCCAGTGATGACCCTAGTCACAACAGAGAACAGCCTCAACACGACAACATCTTTCATCTCGATTTGCCCTTTCTTTAGGCCAATCTATTCCCAATTCTTTGTTCCTTTCTTCATCTAACTCTCATCACAGATAATACACCTTTTCTTTCTTTGATTTTTAACCAGCTACTATTCATTTTTTCTGCATGTACGTATTCGTCGCACTTGTTTCTATGTATTATTATTATTACTTTAAACTTATTTGCTGATCTTTTTCTTTTATTTTTATTTTTGCTGCCTGATCCAAGTCAAAGAGATGTGATCCACGTTGGTAATTTAGGGTTTGTGCTAAAGAGAAAAAAGAATCTGTGTTCATTTGCATTTATCTTCTTTTTATTTGTTTTCTATGGCAGACAGGCAGGCACAGATGAAGCCACCTCTAGAAAGCTCCCGAAAAGAACTGGCTAAATTAGAACTCCCTGAGAAAGAAATTAATCTGCTGATCCATTACATTGTCGCGAATTACAACAAAGACGTGTTCTCTACACGTTTTGTAGTGATGCCAAGAGAGTGGCATACATGTACTTAGCACAGCTTCTGAGACTTGTCCGCACTTACACCACGCTGCAACTACTGGATGGGGATGTGACAACTCACATCACATGGCACTAATATGGAGAGTTCATGGATGCTTTCCAGACGATTATTTGATAAGCACGTTGGTAAATGTGTTGCAAAATAATGTGCTCAATACTGCTTGGAATGAATGAATACTGGAAATTGGAAAACAATCTTCATGAGCTTTGCCAAGGGGAGGTAGATAGGTTTACCCAAGTGGATGATGGGCTTGTAGACTTGCTTCAACCTTGTATTATAAGGCTTAAGCAGGCTAGAGATCTTTAATTAATGGAGGAGTAGCTCTTTAATTAATTCATGTTTTTCTTAGCTTAGTTCTGTCAAGTCATGTTTCATGCAGACAACTAATTAGTTGTTATTAAATTGCAAGTTTGATGATCTTTTTCTATTATGATGATTGATATATACCTTCTTTTTTTAAATTGAGCTTCTATAATCTAGCTTTGACCACTTCTTGTAGGCTTTAGGGTTTTAGGATACGGTGTAGAGTAACAAAAAGCTACAATTAGATATGCTGCTTCAAGATCTGATCTCTTTAATTTGCTTAACTTTGCACACCTAAAAATATATATCCTCTTTACATCTCCTGAAAATAGTTTTTATTTTCACATTTTTTAAGATTTAAAAAATGTGTCTGTGTGTGTGTGTTTTTTTTACTTCTTATTCTTTATCTTCGGAAAATGAAAACATGGAAAATATGCTTGGTTTAATCAATTTTCATAATTAAATTGATAAAACATTTTGTGTATTTAATTTAAAAAATAATAATATATTAATAATTTTTTATTATTAATAAAATATATATTACACAAAAATTATAATTATTTAGTTATAAATCATTTTAAAAATAATGGACATATTTAAAATGATAATAAAAAAATATTAGAACCATAAATTGTATGATTATATATAAGATGATAGAAGGCATGATCTATCTTTCATCTAAATGTTAAAAGTTTGTGACAATTCCCTTTAACATTCTCCACATATAATGTTGAAAACATCTTGTTGAAAGGGAAAATGTTTATATCTTTCCACAAAGTTACAATAATAACTATCCATTATTTGATTTATATGCTTAAAGTTATATTTGTATAAATATCATAAATATAATCAATGCCATATGTTAAACAAAACAATCATCATCCGGAAAAATAAACATATAATAAATTTATAAAAAAATATCTCCACCTAGTAATGTCTTCAAAACCTACGCAATTCTAAGACTTTGTTTATTCTCGTAATCTTAACTCTTGACCAGTGACAACATAGTTTCACCATATTGGATATTACATCATTCATTTATTATTATTTTCCTATATGAGGTTATCGGACACTACACCTCACTACAAGGTCTTGCATTTCTATGCGATGCTTCGCCACAGTGTTTCGTTTCGCCACTCTAAAAACGCTAGTTTCTCCATAAGGCGGAAATCGAGCGGCGAAAGAAGGCCGAAGAAGAAAACGTACCACAGAGTGCCCGAACTCGACAGAGTAATGGAGCTCTGCAAGAAGCCATGCATCCATAATTCTCCATCTCACCTCCCTCATCCAATCCCAACCCCAAACCCTCTTCCTCCGCGAAAAAGTTGTCAATACATATATCTTGTGCATGTAAGGAAGTTTGGTTGGAAGAATTCACTCGTATCTCGAATTCCTTAGTCAAACAAGGGTATGAAATACTTAATTTTTAGTTGATAAAATATTTCTTGACTTAAATGTCTAATTTGTTAGATGCGATATTTCTTGGCATTGTAACAATTATGAGAATTGAAACCTTTTCCCCTTTTTTCCTTGTGAAACAAGTCGTTAGGAAACCAACATCACACTGGTCATGTATGTGGATCTATATGCAAATCCTAAATTTTCTTAATTGTCCTTCGTGTTAATTACGAAAAAAATACAAATGCTAATTAAGGAAAAACTAAAAATGAAAAAAAAAGCATCATATAAAAAATACAAAATTTATTTAAAACCTTTTAATAATTAACTTGAAAAAGTATGCTATATACTATGTAATTTAGAATAGTAGTTAACAAGACCCTTTGTGGGGATCATAATTTTGAATCTTCTCAATAAAACTCCAAAAGTATACATATAAGTGTTTAAACTTGCAATTTATTGGGAGCTGAATTCAGTTTTCCAAATAAATATAGTAGTGAAAAGTTGTTCACAACCAGCAAGTGTACTGGATTGCACAAGTAGTCTAAAACGATAAGAATCGAGTATTAAACTCTTGGGGAACTTGTGTTATCTGGCAAGCTATTTCAAAAAATAGGCGTCTGGTATGAAAATATGATTGTAGTTATAAACATGTATTTAAACTATCTAGACAAAAAGAAAGAAAATCACGCAAGAGAAATACTGTGTAAAAACAAGTAGAGAATGTGTTGGTCTTCCTCATAGGTTCCTGATGCTAAAAAGGATGTTCTCTATTTAACAATGCTCATGTGTTCCTATGTTGTCTCCTGGACTGCTAGACCCCAATTCCTCATGATAGCCTAGCCTAGTCCTGATCAAGCCTCGTCCGTAGATTCCTCTTGTAAGACTAAACTCAACCAAGACCACATTAAGACACACATACACAACTAAGTTCTTGTACCCCGATTCCTTGTAATAGCACAACAACTTAGTCCTGTACTATCAAGGACTTTAGAATCAGACCAGTTTCCACTATTGAATAACCCTAACAAAGCATGCATCTACGTGATCAAGGTAAAATCACACTGGAATGAAAAGTAGATAGCACAGAGAACACACAAAACATCATTACATAGATAGGAATATATTTACATAAGGTACCTACAGGGAAGATCCAACAGAGGATTTAGCTTTCCATAGTCTGGAAACCTCCTTTACAACAAAGAGAAGAACAAGATGAAAGACTGCAAAAACACAAGTGGTGAGGATGTCTCCTTCACCTCTAGGATCTCACAATCACTCACAACTCATCTCAAGCTCTCAAAATGGCTTCCGCTTCGAACTCGCGTCTCTGCAGATCTTCACATAACAAAATCTCTCAGAACTCTTTGGAACTTCGACCTTTCTCTCTCAAGAACCTTCGTGCATGCAGAGCTTCTCAAGAAGAGTGCCAAACTCCCTTTGCAAATCTGATTTCAGGCTTAAATAGGTGGTCTTGTTTGTGCTCATGGGCTTAGCGCAGATCTGGATCGCTTAGCGCGCATAAGTGGATTTTGGCTTAACGCGCTTGTTTCGCTTAGCGGATGAGCTGAAGCAGTGCGCTTGATGACCTGGACCGGTGCGCTTAGCGAACTTGACAGCTCATCTTCTTTTGGATTCTTCCTCGCGCTTAGCCACTGAAGGTTACGCTTAGCGAATTCTCACTAAGCCAGCAGCTTGGCTTTGCGAAAGAGTGAAAAACAACACTTTGCCAAAGTTGCCTATTTAACCTGAAATTGAGAGAAATTGATTATTACACGCACAAAACAAAAGTATAAATTATCTATTACCTATATTTAACAAAAAGTACTTATAGTATTACAAAACAACCATAAATTGGGAAAGTTTGATACATTATACACAGGTTTTATACACAAAAGTTAGTCGTATTCATCGACTAACACTCCAAATTTACAGTTTTGCTTGTCCTCAAGCAAAAGAGAACAACTCACTTGTCCTCAAGTGGTAAAACATGCAGTGATTATGTACAGGAGTGTATGCATCAAAATTCATTGATTGCATGATGATAAAGATGAAGCAATGTGTACCTATCCCTTGTTTTCACAGAATATGCAGCTATACAAAGAGGAGAACAAAATGTGAACAATACAATTAGATGAGGTTAATCATAAGACAGATTCAAGGAAAGTAGCTCAAACCACAGTCTCACGGCTACTGTCTCACTCAAGCACAAGTGTTTAAGCTATTTATTGATAATAACTAACAGGAGGTCCAATCTTTGCATTTCATCTCATGTCATCAAGTCATAAATATATAAACAAAATCAGAAGGACTTTTTCTGGCTTGTAGTGAGGTTGTGGCTACAAAAATTTCATTGGTTTTTCTAGGATTCAAAAGTTTAGATTCTAAGAGAGCACAAGTCCTAGACTAATCCCAATGATCTTTTCTTGTTTTGTACAAATAGCATTCTCACTATTCCCTTTTCTTAAGTTGCTTTTGAACTTATTCTAACAACACAACTTATTTTCTCTTTTTTTTAACATACAACTTATTTGTTGTGTGTTCTGATGCTTAACCTTTTTCTTTTCATTCTTTTCAACTTTTCTCCCCCAAATTTAGAGTAAGTTTGCCTTGAACCATATGCTCTCCTAGAATCTAAACAAGGTATTAGGAGATAATCATTTAAAGTTCAGGGTTCAATTCATGACAAATCAATAAGCCTTATACAAGGGAGCAAAAGATACAAGTATCATTCAAGGTAAGCTATTTGGTCAAAAGAGCTTATGTCTATACAATTCATGGCCTTCATCATGTTCTGAGTTATACAAATCATTCTAAAATTCATAGATTTATGCAAAGATCATTATTCACAGTTAGTCGTTCACTCACAGAGTAAGGTCACACTCTCACCGGTTTTTGGTTCAAGCTTTTCTTTCACAATCAGTCTGTCTAGTGACTAACCATTCTATTATAAGTTCACACTCTTATTCTTTCTTTGTTCAACATGCACATTTGCTCAAATTCATGAAAGGAAACACACATTTCATCATAAGCATGCATTCAATTTAAAACAAGGCATACAACCATCAAAAGTTAAGTTAAACTATTCACGATGCTTCAAGATGAGCAACTATACTACTCATGCACAAGACTAACAAAAAGTAACTAATGTACTAACATCAAAGTTATACTAATAATTCAAAAACACAAAAAGAAGCATAAAATCTCCAGAAATATCCACATTCTTGTCAAGATGGACCACAACTTCCTCACTAGTCCATCCAGTCAGAAAATGCTTAACCATCCTCTAGGTAGTAGGCTGGTGAGTCAGGAAGAGCTGCAACTTCATTATCTGAGTCATCGGGAATGAGTATCAAAGGTGGTGCCGGTGGAGCTAGTGGAGGTGGTAGAATCTCAACCTTCGGGGAAGCCGGTGGGTCTACTATTGGTGGTTGCAGCTCAGCTGGTGCAGGCTCTATCCTTGTTGGTATGGGACTGGGGGCACAACCTCGGGAGATCTTCCTAACGGCAGCTGAGCTTCAGGCCAGGCCACTTTATCTAAAAATTGCTCCATGGATACTATTGGCCTATTATGAGCCAACTGCTACTGGTTGTAGACAATAATCAGCTGCCCCCGGAATAGGCTCTGCAACATAGGAACTATAGGTTGTGCTTGTAGGCCATTTGGTTCCATGGTTGCTTTTGGAGGAGGTGGGTTGGATAATGAAGGGATGTCTTTAGCTCTTGCTCTCTTTCTTGAGGCCATCTGTAAGAAAAGAATGTGAACATTGGAAAGAAAATCAATTTAGAAGAAAGATAAAGGTCTCTTAGCAAAACAACATTCGCTTAGCGGTCCTTACAAAACAATATAGACCGCTTAGCGAAAAAGGGTTCGCTTAGCGAGTCTTCACAGAAAACACTATACCCGTTTGGCGCCTATAGATCTCGCTAAGCCTAAAACTTGTCGTAATGATGTGCGCTTAGCTCTCCCTGAGCCACGCTTAGCGGTATTACACAGTAAAATTTTCACAAATTCTACTAAGTTATGGGAACTTAGCGAAATGGGTTGCTCAACTCAGTCACTGCCGTAAAGAACTTCGCGTGGCGCAAGGCTATTGGCTCAGTGCGACTATCATGATAAAAAAAATTCTAAGTTACTTGGGCTTGGCAAATCATCCTCGCTTAGCCACAAGTACTTATCCAGAGGATGAGTATTCATCCTCTACAAATCTGATCTCTTAGCGTGACAAATACGCTCAACGAATTCTATCGAAAATGCATGTATGCAATGAGTATAGATGAACTCGCTGAGCACTGAAGGCTCGCTGAGCGAGTTCATTGCAAATTTCTAGAAAACAGTAGAAAACACAGTTCATATTCTTCTAAAATTGAAACCTCTAATAGGTAGATTACGCATGCAAAGTTTCCAACATACCTATCAACAGACACCCTATATAGACACCTAAACTTAAGCTACTCCTACACGTACTACAATCCTATAATTCATAAAGCTAGTTTTAAAAGTTGTATATCCTAAGGTTGAGCAAAATAACAAAGATAAGGATCATGAGGAACTTACTTGAATCACTGATACAGTTGACCCAATGCAGATGCTGGATTAGATGAGAGAGGGAGAAAGACATGATATGGTTTATGCAGAATTCTCCAGCTGTCCCTACACTCAACACTTGTCATTGTGATGAAGTTACACTTAACCAATGCTTTTTCGACGCTCCCGCTTAGCAAACGCTTTGCTAAGCAGGAGAGTCATTTGGTTCTCCAAGGCCAGCCGCTTAGCGGGGCTCGCTCTAAGTAGGAGAGTCGTTTGGATTTTTTTATATAGCACACAAAATTTGGCTTAGCGTGAGAATGTTTTCGCTTAGCGAGATATGCAGATTAGAAAACCTGCAATTCCTGCTAAGCCAGGCTTTAGTCCGCTTAGCTAAAATTATGCAATTTAGGTACAGAGAAGTTGGCGCTGAGCAGTCAATAGCATCGCTTAGCGCATATACTACCACAAGCGATTGAGCTCAGCGACCATGAGTGGCGCTAAGCTACAGTGAATCTAGTTTAAACCGCATGAATATCCGCTTAGCCAGCAGATTACACGCTCAGCCCCATGGCCCTCAATTCTGACCGCAATGAATAGCGCTTGGCGACATAGGGTCTCGCTTAGCCAAGGTGAAGCCATCGCTCAGCGATCAGTTTGTCACTTAGCGGAATTCAACTTGAATTGATTTTGGCTTAGCTAAACCTTGGCTGGCTTAGAGGAAATAATCAACCTCAGGTGTCAGGGTGGTGCGCTAAGCACTTGAACTCGTGGCTTAGCGCATGAGTGATTATGCGCTTAGCGAGAAGCAGGCGCTTAGCGAAAGGACTAATTTTCAAAAAGATTTTTTTCTAAGTTATAACTTATTCCTTTCCCAAGAAATTAAAACCCTTAATTTCACATTCAAAGAGAGGTTGGTATGCTCCATGTAAAGATTATTAAGCAAGTTCCTAATGATCAAATTCATGAAAAACAAACACAACAAAGATTAAAATTGGGTTGCCTCCCAGAAAGCACTTCATTAACGTCATTAGCTTGACACTTTTACCTCTCTGGGCAATCTCATGTTTTGGTTCTCACCTTCAGAACCTCTTGACCTTCTCCCATTACCTGCAAGCAAACATTGTGTTCTAGAGCAGGCTTGTCTTCCACAAACAAGTCGAAATCAATTTTCTGGTCTTCAAAACCTAACTCCAGCTTTATCTTCCCCATGTCAACTATGCAGCTTGCAGTTAACATGAACGACCTTCCCAAGATTACAGGGATGTCAATATCTTCAGAGATATCCATGACCACAAAGTCTGTTGGGAAGATAAAATGTTTTACCTTGACCAACACGTCTTCAATCACTCCATAGGGCCTGGTAATGGAGCGGTCATCTAATTGCAAAGTCATTCGAGTGGGCATAATCTCCAACTCTCCCAGTCTTCTGCACATGGAGAGTGACACCAAATTAATGCTGGCTCCCAGATCAATCAGAGCCTTTCCCACATTGACTTCTCCTATTGAACAAGGAATGGTTACACTACCAGGATCTTTGTGCCTGGGTGGAAGAATCTTTTGGATTACAACACTATAATTTCCTTCCACTATGATGTTTTCCTGATGAATGTACATGTGCTTCCTTGTCAACATATCTTTCAAAAATTTAGAGTAGAGTGACATCTGCTGTAGAGCTTCGTCAAAGGGCATGGTTATTTCTAGTTTCCTGAAAATATCCAAAAACCTTGCCAAATGACAATCTTTTTCTTTCTTGGAAGGCACCATAGGATATGGTACTTCCACACTTTCTTCCACAGCCTTTCCATATCTACTCTTTTTCTACAACCTTATTTTTTTCATTTTCATTTTTCTCATTTTCTATTTCTTTTTCTTTTGCTTGGTCCTCCATATCTTTATTATGGACCATTATTTTCTTCCTTTTTTCCTGATTCTCTTTATCCTTCACATCATTTTTCTTAACCTCAGCACCTGTCTTTTCACTCAATTGTTCCTTGTCTACCAGATTTTCTTCATCCTCAGCTTCCACAAACCTTTTACTCCTGGTCATCACAGCCTTGCATTCCTCCTTAGGATTATTTTCTGTATGTGCTCCAAAGTTGTTTGATGACTTGTCAACTATCTGCTTGGCCAGTTGTCCCATCTGTACTTCAAGGGTCTTTAGTGCTGACTCAGTACTCTTATGATTCGACATTGTTACCTGCATAAACTGAGTCAAGGTCTCTTCCAACTTAGTTGTCCTCTGAAAGATGTTAGGCCCTTGTTGAATTGGCCTGTTTGAAGACCCACCTTGGTCTTTATTGAACTGGTTGTTAGGGTGTGTCCTCCATTATCCTTGTTGATTATAAGGACCTTGCTGGAAGCCTGAAAACCCTCCTTAAGTGTACCCTTGCCTCTGCTGATTCCCCATGAAATGAATTTCTTGAGTGTTATCGTCAGCGGGATTGCATTGGCCTATCTCATGAGCTTCACCATAAATGCTACAACCTGTTACCTACAAAATAGAAGAATGTGTAGGTTGTCCAATCGACAGTTTAGTTGGCAACTTACCAAGTGTTTCCTTTAGGATCTCAAGTTGCTTAGATAGCAACTTGTTCTGTGCCAACAAGGCATCGTGTGATGTTAGTTCCAATAGGCTCTTCTTTGTGGGTTGATGGGTTCTGTCCCTCTGGATGGCATGATCATTGGCTAACATGTTCTCTATGAGCTTAGTTGCTTCTTTTGGGGTTTTCAGCTTTATTTTTCCCTCCAGTAGAAGCATCTAGTAATTGCTTGGTTTGTGATCTCAGCCCATCTATGAACATATTCAGTTGGATTGGCTCGGAGAATCCATGGATGGGAGTTCTTCTCAATAAGTCTCTGAATCTCTCCAATGCCTCACTCAAGGATTCATCAGGGAACTGATGAAATAAAGATATTGTTGCCTTCCCTTCAGCAGTCGTAGATTTTGGAAAGTGCTTCTTTAGGAATTTTTCCACCACTTCTTCCCAGGTTTTAAGATTGTTGCCTTTGAATGAGTGGAGCCACCTCTTGGCCTCTCCTGCCAGTGAAAATGAGAAAAGGTTGTGTCTGATAGCTTTATCTGGTACACCAGTAATCTTAACAGTATTGCAAATCTCTATACATGTTGCCAAGTGTGTATAGGGATCTTCATTGGGTAATCCTTGAAATAAATTCCCTTGTATCAGATGGATCAAAGAATGTGGGTAGGTGATGTTGTGCGCTTGCACTTAAGGACGTGCAATGCTAGTGAAAAATTGTGGTACAGAGCCACTTGAATAGTCCTCAAGGGTGAATCAGGTGATAATGAATCAGAAAAATGAGTCTCCTCCTCAAGAATGGACGCAACTGTTCTGTCTTGCAATAGTTTCCTTCTCCTCTCAGCCCTGTTCCTTCTTAGTGTAGCTTTTATTTCTAAGTCCAAAGGAAATAAAGTGCCTATAGGAGATCTATGCATAAACAGTACTAACAGAGCAGTGGTTATCCACTTCAAGTAGAAAAGATAATATAAATTAAAGAAAAAATATTCAAAGAAGCAATCAAAGAATAACAAATAAAGAATAGACACCTAAAAACGAGCTAACTTCCCAAATAAAAAGAAGTTCCCCGGCAACGGTGCCAAAAACTTGTTCGCAACCAGCAAGTGTACCGGATCGCACAAGTAGTATAAAACAGTAAGAACCGAGTATCGAACTCTCGGGGAACTTGTGTTATCTGGCAAGCTATTTTGATAAATAGTTGTTTGGTATGAAAATATGACTGTAGTTATGAACAGGTATTTAAACTATCTAGGCAAAAAGAAAGAAAATCACGCAAGAGAAATACTGTGTAAAAACAAGTAGAGAATGTGTTGGTCATCCTCATAGGTTCCTGATGCTAAAAAGGATATTCTCTATTTAACAATGCTCATGTGTTCCTATGTTGTCTCCTGGACTGCTAGACCTCGATTCCTCATGATAGCCTAGCCTAGTCCTGATCAAGCCTCATCCGCAGATTCCTCTTGTAAGACTAAACTCAACCAAGACCACATTAAGACACACATACACAACTAAGTTCTTGTACCCCGATTCCTCGTGATAGCACAACAACTTAGTCCCGTACTATCAAGGACTTTAGAATCAGACCAGTTTCCACTGTTGAATGACCCTAACAAAGCATGCATCTACGTGTATTTTAATAACATTTGAACTTAGGTTTTGTGGTGGACCCGTTGATTATATATTCTGATAGCAATCCTAGACCCAGGAGGGTGCACAAACCACCAACACACCTCCAGGACTATGTTTAAATTCAACCCTTTAGGATATTACCTTGCTAACAAATATCTCACAGTTATAACAACCTTGCAGCACCCATTACTTATTTGTTTTGTATTTCTGTTATGTTGTCTGCTATGGCCAACAGTGCCAATCTATGTCCCTAGTAGAATGATTATAAATACTAAATAGAAATGGAAATAAGGCAAAGATGAATTCATCCATATTTCTCTCTAGTTGTTCTCTATAGTCAATAGTTAGCTCTACCAATTTGGTTTGACCTGCCCTTGGGCTTGCTACCATGCCTGAGCATAACACTCGGCAAGCCTCTATCGAACACCTTGAGGAGGCTGTTCTTCGCCTTACTCAAAGCTAACACTCTCTTGCCTAGAACCACGTGAACCTTTCCCAGGCCCAACCCACCATGGACAGCAAGATTGACTCCGTTTTGGAGCATCTTGCCACCGTCACAATCACCCGCACTCCCTAGTGCTCATCCCCTCTAATACTACCCCAACTCCTCCACCATCTCGTCCATACATGAAACTGGACGTTCCATGCTTCGATGGACAGGATCCCCTTGGGTGGGTTTTTAAAATCACTCAATTCTTTGACTACCAAGCAGTATTGGATAATAAACGCTTAACGGTGCCGTCATTTTACATGGAGGGCCCAACACTCTGTTGGTATCAGTGGATGTCACGAAACGATCTTTTGACCTCTTGGTCGGTGATGTTACAAGTCCTCGAGTCGCGTTTCATGCCATCCTTCTACAATGACCCTCATAGAGCCTCGTTCAAACTCCAACAGAAGGGAACCATAAACGACTATCTCTTGGAGTTTTAGCGTCTAGCCAATCGGACGGTGGGCCTAGCTCATGCCTTTCTCCTGAGATGCTTCGTATCAGGTCTTCTTCCAAATCTTTACCGGGAGGTGCAGGCATTACAACCATTGTCCTTGCCGCAAGCTATAGCGCTTGCCAAACTCCAAGAAGACAAACTTCTTAACCGTCGATAGGCCCCCTGAATTCCTCCACCATTAGCACCTACTTCTTCTCCAATGGTTCCTGTCCGAGCCCTCACCCAAGTTACTTGTTGCCGCTTGTCACCTGAGGAGTTGGTCGTCCACCGAGATTGAGGCCTTTGTTTCCATTGTGACGAGAAATGGGTAATAGGCTGTCAGTGTAAACCCCATTTACATTCGTTCATCGCCAATGAAGACTTGGAGCTGGCACCACCCCTTGCCTCCCTTGACTTCCCCACCACTCTCTCGGAAATCGTAGCCGACAGCCCCCCTCTCCTAAGCCTTCATGCAATGTCGGGCATGCCAGCTTCGACCGCATTTCACATTTATGGGACCTTCACCCATTGCCAAGTCACGATACTGATGGATGGTAGGAGTACTCATAATTTCATATAGGCTCAAGTTGTGCAATTTCTCATTCTTCCTCCCACCACCATCAACCCGATTAAGGCCATGGTTGGCGACAATGCAACCCTTCTATGCAATCGTGCCTGCCCTAATACCCCACTCACCATATAGGGTCACTCATTTACGCCAAACCTATTTATCTTGGGCCCTAGTGGCATAGAAATCATCCCTGGTGTCCAATGGTTACAGGACTTCGGCCATGTAATCACTGATTACACCTCCCTCATAAGGTCGTTCTCTCTTTTGGGCCGCTAGATTCTATTGCGCGCTGATGCTCCATTCCAGCCCAGCCCTGCCTCCACCCATGAGATGCATCGTCTGGTCCAAACCAATGGAGTTTTGGCTCTGTGCCAACTCACCCACATACCCAAACCAACCCAATCACTACCACCCCCATCTTCCCCTACCAACCCATACCCTCTAACTCAGCTCCTTTCCCATTACACATCACTATTTCAAGAGCCAACAAAATTACCTCCTCCATGCCTCATCTCCCACCACATCCATCTCCATCTCCATTCTTCTCCCATGTTCTTCTAGTGAAGAAGAAGGATGGCAGTTGGAAGTGATGTGTGGACTATCAGGGGTTCCACCAAATTTGTATGCTGGCCAAGGATGTGCCAAAAACTGTTTTTAGAACTTATCAGGGGCATTATGAATATAGAGTAACGTCATTTGGCCTATGCAATGCTCCGACAACATTCCAAGCAACCATGAATAAAGTGCTTCAGCTGTATCTGCAGAAGTTCATGGTTGTGTTCTTTGATGACATCTTCATCTATAGCCCGACATTGGAATTACACCTCCTTCATTTGGACAAGGTCCTCGAATTACTAGAACAAAACAAATTTCACTTGCATAAGAATAAGTGCTTGTTCGTCCAACATGAACTTCAGTATCTAGGTCATGTCGTCTCTGCCAATGGTGTTGCCCCAGATCCATCCAAGATCAATGCCATGCTCGACTAGCCTTCCCCTACCTCCACCACATCCTTACGAGGTTTTTTGGGCCTCATTGATTTCTACCGAAGTTTTATTCGGCACTATGCCACAATTGCCAGCTTATTGACCAATCTCCTGCGTAAAGACCAGTTCATTTAATCTAAGGAAGCCCAACAAGCCTTCGCTCACCTAAAAAAGGCTACGACAGAAGCCCTTGTATTGGTGCCCACAAACTTCGCAATATCATTCACTTTAGAGACTGATGCCTCTGGTAATGCCATGGGGGTTATTCTCTAACAACAATCGCATCCCATTGCCTTCTTTAACAAGGTCTTTTCCCATGACTGAAAACTGCTTCGACATACATTAAGGAGTTACATGCTATTACGACGACAATATGCAAATGGAGACATTATCTCCTTGGTTACCACTTCATTATCATCATTGATCACAAAGAGCCTCAAAGACCTCATATGTCAAGTCATACAAACGTCGGAACATCAACATTATCTGGCCAAGCTTTTGGGATACAACTATTCCATTCAATACAGGCCAGGCTCCGACAACGTCACGATGGATGCCTTGTGTATCGATGTCACTTTAGGCCATAATTTCTCTTTATCCATCCCTCATTTCCAATTCTTGGATCGTCTCTGTTGATCTCTTCATGAAAACTAGGAGTTTCGCGATCTCCTACAAAGCATCAACGACACTCTGATGAACCACCATGAGTTCATAGTTCAACATGGTCTAATTTTCTTTAAGCACAAGATTTGTTCCTCGCGACGAATCACTTGAAGAATTTCATTTTACACCTGTGGTAGGTCACCTGGGCTCAGCCTAAACACTTTGCCTTTTACAGGACAATTGTGTTTTGGCCTTCCATGAAGAAAGATGCCCGTCAGTTCACCTCACAATGCCTTGTTTGCCAACTAACCAAATATGAGACCAAGAAGCCTACGGGATTGCTCGTACCTTTTCCCATTCTTGTCACCATTTGGGAAGATCTTTCCCTGGATTTCATTACTTGATTGCCCCTATCGCATGGGTTTTCTACCATTCTCGTCGTGGTTGATCGGTTCACTAAAGGCGCTCATTTCTGAGCCTAACAATACACATACACAACTCACAAAGTGGCTTTACTCTTCATGGATCTCATTTGTAAGCTCCACGACTTCCCTTGAAGCCTCATTTCTGACTGTGACTTGATATTTATCAGTCATTTCTGGTGAGAATTATTTCGTCTCTACAGAACTAAGCTGAGAATGAGCACCTCGTATCACCCAAAAACTGACGGCTAGACCGAGGTACTCAATCGTGTCCTTTAACAGTATCTTCAGGCCTTTATCCACAATAAACCCACCCAGTGGCACTCTTTTCTTTCTTTAGCGGAATGGTCTTATAATACAGTTGTCCACTCTGCCATCGAAGTGTCGCCATTCAAAGCCACCTACAACAGGCCCCCTCCACCTATCCCAAGACACTCGGTCAATTCATCTCCGGTCGAGGCCGTGGATACATTACTAACAACTCGGGCCCAACTACATTTTGATCTTCTGCGTCGTCTCTCTAAGGCACAGTCTGACTCGCCTAATAAGGAAATGGAGGCAAAGAACCCTGATAGCATTGCATCATTTATTCAGTTCTATCTTGCTTCTCATATGACTTATTGTACTGCTCACATGACATTTTCACTGTGGTGACTTTGACAGCTGCAATGAATTAATCAAGATGCCTAGTACATGTGTGTAACTAGAGTCTTCAAACACGAATATTATGGAGTACCTGCTGGTGTTGAATGAGAGCTCTGTTGTTTTTCATATATGGAGTGCTCAAAACCTAAAATTAAGAAACAAAAGTTATATTTAAACACATAAGAAAACCCTTGCCATTTAACTTTTTTCTTAAAGCATATAGACGTCCTTAAAATCCCTAAAAATTGTGTCCATGAAGCCTTAGATACTCCAAGCCTCCATCATGATTGTCCTTGAACCTAGACCATTGAAATACTTTTATAGTCCCATTCCATTAGTGGGATCCATAGCCTACGGGTCTTTCCCAGGCCAGTAAAAGAACAAGGTTTCCAAGGACTGCCCTAAGCCTACAAATAGGTAGGACTTTCAATTACAATGTCTAGGTTGGGCAAGCTTGGATGCCCCTACTCCAATCAAGTTATTGGTCGGGATCGTGAAACTATTGTTGTTTGGTCATAAGGATAATAGTTCTTATCTGATTAGGTCAGGGGCGGCCGGCCCGGGGGTTACCCGTGATTGGTAATGGCATAACCAGAAAGAGGAGTAGGGGAGACAAGCTTATGCGCTGTGTAGCGCAGCCCATCTATTTCGGGTACAGGGACGACGAGGGGTTCCTGGAAAACATTCAAGAAACAATGTAATTGATTACACTCTTGATTTAATCGATTAAGTGTTCTTGATCACTTTTGGGAACACTTTCAAGAATGATGTAATCGATTACTATATCCTCGCAATCGATTAAACCAGAAACTCGAAAAACAATCATGATCTCAATTTGAGTTGTGTAATTGACTATGAATATATGATAATCGATTAAACTAGAGACATGATTTCTCTACAAGTTATCAAAGACTTATGTAATCGATTATACGCATGTGGTAATCGATTAAACCAATGAGTTATATAGCACATATGATTTTTCTTATTTTAGAAACTATTTTCCTATTTCTATATGATGATGCATGATGTGCACACAAATTGACTAAGGATAATAATAAGCAATACAAATTCCTCAATCTGGAGTTGGGTATGTAAAAGTTAAAACTCTTCTTAATCTCGATCTTCATGTTGCTCCCCCTATCTCTAACAGGAGGACCGTCAGACAATGCTTGTAAAGGCATGCGAGAGAAATCTTGACTGTTGCACATGGTGGAAGAAACCATGAGTTGATCAAAAGATGACCTCTGCCCTTGATATTTGACGACAAAGACATAGATAGTTGTTCCAAACCATGATAATCCCATATTGGTGAAAACTTTCATTAATAACAAGGAGGTACATAAGTTATTAGTGGGTATAGACAATTCTACGAGCATAGTGTTCTATGATTTCTTTAGGAATCTTAGAATCCTATAGTTAGAGTTGCTCCCCGTTCTTTGTGGCAAAACATTAATGTCATTCTTCACGGTGAAGGTGAGGAAGGTGACAACATCGAAGATGACAATAGGATCGACGGGGGATTGAGGAAAACTGTGGAGTGTCGTTGGAGGAGGTGGAGGCTTGCCAGAAGCGAGGGAACTTTGAGATGAAGGGATTGTCGGAGAGGAAGAGAAACGGAAAAATTTGATGCAAATGGTGCATAATAAAATAATACAGCTTAGATTGATCCAATGGTTCTGAATAAATGTGGTCCATGGTAAAATTGACCCTTATAATTATAAAAATATTCAGAAAATAACCTATTTTCTCGCATGACGACAAATGTAACATCTTTTATTCTTAAATTAATGGAACGAAACGAACCATAGCATTATGTTTGTTCGAGGCAACAACAATATCGCATCGCATAGGGTTTGAAACTTCGCGAG
Organism: Glycine soja; assembly: GCF_004193775.1. NCBI lineage: Eukaryota > Viridiplantae > Streptophyta > Magnoliopsida > Fabales > Fabaceae > Glycine > Glycine soja. The sequence continues at coordinate 27,185,683 of NC_041018.1, read as the reverse complement.
TCCGCCCGTTCACGTTTGAATAGATAGAAACGAAAGCACTCTAACGTTACCATTTCTCTGTCTCTCTTGTCTCTCTCTTAAGCATTTCTTCCATTTCTGAGCGTTGCAACAGTTCACTCTTCAAACCTTCTTCTTGGATCTGCAAATGCCTACCGCTTCGATCTTCGATCCTTCGCTAAGGTGAGTCTCCGCCTCGCTTTATTCGTTTCCTCTTTTTTCCGATTACTTCCGTTTGAATGTGTTTTATTTGTTCTTTTTCTTCTTCTTCTGGGTATTGTATAAATGGGCTTTAGATTCTTGAAACTTATTAGATGACAGAGAGAGGAGTAAGTAGAAACTTGGAACACTACTAATTTTGTTAACTAGTTCTTGGAAATGGGTTTATGGAAACTTTGAAAAAATAATTGGACTATCTAATCTGTTATAAAGATGTGGGGTATTGTAGGAAAATGAATTTGTGATTAGGAGTTTTTTAGAGTTCATTTTGCACGATTCTTTTCTTCTGTTTTCTGATTATTTCCGTTTGAATGTGTTTTATTTGTTCTTTTTTGTTTCTTGCGTGTATTGTTTTGAATGGACTTCGTCTCCGTTTGTGTATTGTTTGAGGACTTTCTGATTGAACCAGGGGAATCAAAGAGGGTTTGAGGATAGATTGTAAAAACCTAGAAAGAGAGTGAGAGAAAAAATGAAAAGAGAAAAGGGGAGAGAGAGAGAGAGAGAGAGAGAGAGAGAGGTGACTGGTGGTGATGGAGAGGTACAATTCCTGGAATTTGGTGTGAGGTTGGATTTGTTTTCACCTTCTTGGGTCAATTGTTCCCTTTTGGGTTTAAACTCTTGCACTGTTGGGACATATAAGGTAAATGTGGGTTGGATGGTTATGGGAGAAGGAAAGAAGGGAAAGGTTGTGGGTTCGATCCCCTCTGCTAACAAAAATTGACATTCTAACAAACTAACCTTTGCTGAAAAAAAAAAAACTCTTGCACTGTTTCTCTTTTCATAGTTGAGGTTGAAGTTTCTTTTGTTTTTAAAATTCTAAATTATGTGTTTGACAAAAAATTCAGTTAACTCAAATATCTAGTATAGTCCAAGTATTAGGACACCAATATCTAGTACAGTCCAAGTATTAGGACACCAGTATCTATTTATATATTTTTTTAATTTCTGAATTACTTTTTGGCTAGTTTATTTTGTAGAAGATATGTTCTGATTTTTCTCTTCAGTTAGTTTTGTGCAGTTTATTCCTGCGGCCCCTTGGAAAGGGATTATAATGATTTGGAGAACCAACTTTGAAGAGAGTTGCAATCCCGTGAGAATTGGGGTATGTGCTTTTATTTTTATGCCAACAACCTATGGACGGTGAGCAGAGCATGGCTGCTCCATCTCATGGGCAAGTTGATGGTGCTCAGAAAGTTAGAGCATTACATGGGTAATTTTGAAAAACCTGTCTCAAAATCTTACACTATTTTATAATACATTTGTTCTTTTGAGCTTAGGACACAACAAAAACTAGTAGGATTTGTCTAGATGAGGGAGTTTGGAGGGGAAGGAGAAAACTTTCATTTTGAATTGAGACTATTTTAATTGAGAGACTAATGACTATTATGCAGCCTTTCAACCATTCCTTTTGAGAGATTATTTTGATTGAAATTATTTTGTAATGTTTTAGGATTCTCTCGATAAGAAATAAAATAAATTATATTTCCCCTCCAATTATACCCTTGGCAATAAAAATTAGAGTGAGAGGTTATTATTGATGCTCCTTTTGTGTCTCTATCGCTATAAGGCAATTTTTGTCAATGATTGGTGCTTTTCAACCTTTTAACTGTTGACATGTTTATCTTTAGAGAGTTATATTCCTTCTAAAGGGATGTTTTGTGGGTAAGATTTATCAAAATGTTATTTTCTAGATTCAAAATTACTACATTATTTATCGACTGGGGTTTGAAATTGAAATACTTTCAAAATTCTAGTTTACCTTCATGCCTTTTTTATACTGTTCTTTCTGTTGAATTGAAAATGTTCAGTTAAGTTGGTAAAAACACTAGGTTATTTCTTCTTTGAGACACTAATGGTGAGGTTAAGTGAGTTTTTGCCAACCATAAAATATCTATTTGTAGGAGGACTACTGGCCCTACAAGGCGTTCTACAAAAGGGCAATGGACACCGGAGGAGGTAATTTTTTGGATAGTTTAATCTAATTAGTTTTTCTTAAGTTTGGAAATGGTTTACTTATGCTAGAAAATATGTAGCTAAGCTTATCCCTCTATAGCTTGGTTGGTAATGTTTTCCTTTCTTTTTCCTTTTAATTTTGAAGATTTTAAACTTTAATGATAATTATACATAAAATAAAAGTGTAAGTCATGTTATTTTTTGTCCTGCAGGATGATACCTTACGGAATGCTGTTGAGAGATTCAAAGGAAAAAATTGGAAAAAAATTGGTAATATATTGATTTCAATTTGTACTTTTCGATTGTACATATAATTATTCTTGACTCACTGCCACTAGCATCCAGTGTGTGCTTAAATCAATTTGGATGTCTCCAATACTTACTTTATATACCTGAAATGAGCTTTCTTCAATTAGACATTTGTTGAGTTGATTTAAATGAAATAAAAACCTATGTATTCTATGGGGAGGGATTCACTTTATTTTCCCTGGTCAGTTTCTAATATCAACTCTCTCCTAATCCCATAGTAGTTAATAGTGCCGCTATCGTGCATGATTGCGGAGGTGTGCCGCCGCTCTTGAAGGGTGCGTCGCGTCACACCTCAATGTCGCGGTGGTCACACTGATTTTTAGCTTATCCAAGTTTTTCATAATGTTTTTTGTTTGCCTGTCTAATTGCCAAATATACGTGTTTGTAGCTGAATGTTTCAAGGATAGAACTGATGTGCAATGCCTACATAGGTGGCAGAAAGTTTTAAATCCTGAACTTGTTAAAGGTCCATGGTCTAAAGAGGTATTCTCTTCTTTCCATTTCTTTTTGTGCTAATTTTATCTCTACATATTGAAGTTATTCTTTTTCCCTTTTCCTTCCTTTCTTAACCCTAAACGGATAATTATCAACATGGTATTGGAACCTATTTGATCATATTGTCTAGAATTCAATCATTGTTGCCTCCATTCTTATCAACTTTCTAGCTAGATATCTACTATTAACATGCTTGTTTAATCCAAATATAAACAGGAAGATGAAATAATTATTGAATTGGTGAAGAAACATGGGCCTAAAAAGTGGTCAACTATAGCACAACATTTACCTGGACGTATTGGTAAGCAATGTCGAGAAAGGTATTGGATTGGATTTCTACTAATTCTTTCCTGTATTCATTGGAGTATCTTTGTTCACAAATAATTTTTTCTCTTTAGATCATTTTATCCTCATTGTTAGAATATCTAGAAAATATCTCATTATATCGTTATTGTATCTTTTAAGAGAATTTTATGTATGTAACTAGTTGTTAAGTTTACATCATTGTCCTTTTCTCAATACCTACATTGTTGTACCACCAAATACTTTGGACCCCCTTGAATACTTGGATTTGCTCCTCATAAGCTGTGGGTTCTAATCTCTAGCAGCACCATTCCAACAAGCTCTTCAGGCTGATGTTCATTCCATCCACCCTGCCAATACCTTTTTAAAAATGTTTATCTCTGAGATGCTTTCAGCTCAGTAAGCGGCTTTAGCTTGTGGGGATAGTTTTTGAATATCTAGAAATATTTTCTTTAAGAGTCTAGTACTAATATAAAATTTTATTAATATATTTATCTTTGCTGATCAAAAAAAAAAATATAAAAGGTTTAGTGCTTTGATTTTGTGTATCACATATTATCTATCAATAATAATTCCAGTTTATCAACTTTAGCCATCGTCTATCATTTCTTTCTTCCCTAACCCTAAACTTATAATTCTCAACAAGCCTCATCCATAAATCATATTGGAGGATCTATCTTCTTGAGGTAATTTTAGAGGGATGAGGTTCATTTTCATTCAAAAGTCAAACAGAAAAACCAACAAGTTACAATTTCAGGAATCAAGGGAGATCATTTGAGTTTTAAGATGAAATTATTGGAGGAAGGTAATTGGAAATTACAAGTTAATGCTAACCTTATTTGTGATGAGATGTCTTAGAAGATTAGGAAGGTTGCTAGAGCAGTCTTGGGGCTTTTGGCTAAGATATAAGAAATCATGGTGATGGAATGAAAGTATTAAGGCAAGGTTAGAAACAAAAAATGCTAAAAAAATGGTCAAGGTATCAAATGCGAGAAATGAGATGAGTTATGGATGAAGCATGATATAAAGGTTTTAAAGAGTTTTACAAAGATCTTGATTAAGATATATAAGCTTGCCAAAAATAAAGAATGAAAAATGGGAGATTTGAATCAAGTGAGATGTATTAAGGAATAAGGATGAAGTAGGGAAAGTTTTGGTCACAAATCAAGATATAAAAAAGAGATCTAAGAGTTATTTTAATATTTTTATAAGCATTTTGATGATGGACTGGGATTGACTTTGTAATAGGGAAGGACTAGTAATGTAGGAGGACAAACAGAATTTGGCTTACCACCGTAGAATTCAGATTGGAGTGGTAAAATAGGTCCTTAAGAGGATGATGGATGGATAGTGGTGAAATGATTGGTCTAGATGGTATTCCTATTGAGGTTTGGAAGTGTGTAGGAATCTCGAGTTAAGAATATTTTAAGAATCTTGGATAAGACTACTATTGAGGTTTGGAAGTGTGTAGGAATCTCGAGTTAAGAATATTTTAAGAATCTTGGATAAGACTACTATTGTTCTTGATGCTCATTTTAATAATATAAATAATAGAGTATTTTATACTAAGGAATATTTTTCATAATTTGTTTCCTTATTTGATCAAGAGTTCAGTACTAATATAAAAGGGTTAATGCTTTGGTCTATAATATCTTTAGTATTGTCAAGTTGAGCCAGCCACCTTCTCTCTTTTCTTTGTCCCTAACCTAACCCAGCCCTAAACCAATAATTGTCAACAAGTCTCATTCATAATTCATGTTGGATGGAGTGTCTATCTTCTTGAAGTAATTTTGGAGGGTTGATGTTCATTCATTTGGTTTTTAACTGATCCGAATGACATTGTGGGATCTATGTAGCCAACCTCATCTATTGGGATATGTTATTGTTGTTATTGTTGATGTTCATTTTTACTAATATAATTTGTAAAATCTTGGTAGGTGGGTTAATCATCTTGATCCTACTATAAAAAAGGAAGCGTGGACTCAGGAAGAGGAGTTGGCTCTAATACATTATCATCAGAGTTTTGGGAACAAATGGGCCGAATTGTCGAAGGTCATTCCTGGAAGGTATCTACATATTAATTTATTTTTCTATTAAAGAGCGAACATGCTGTCAAGCCACTTCCATGTGGAGTTGTAATTCTATTTTATTAATGTTAAGGCTTTCACCAGGGATTTGGATCCCCAAAGTATTGTAGGTCATGAGAAAGACAATAAAAAATTTAAATTAAACTTTTTCAGTTAGTTCTTATCTTTTGTCTCTCCTAAAAGGATATCTGTAGTAACTGTTGAGGATCCAAATTATAGCATCGGTGTGCCTGTTTTTTTCAAGTACAATTTTAGTTCATTCTTAATCGTCTGTGTAAAGTTGTGACATACTTGTGCTTTTGTTGAAACAGGACAGACAATGCTATTAAAAATCACTGGAACAGTTCTGTCAAAAAGAAATTGGATTCTTATTTGGCATCAGGCCTGCTTACTCAGTTTGAATCTGTTCCTCATGCTGGAAATTTGAATCAACCAACAAGGTTGCAGTGTAGTAGAGATGATAATGGTCCCAAGTCGACTGAAGGAGAGGAAGTTTCAGATTGCAGCCAAGGTTCAGCTAATGCTGTTTACTTTCCATCTGCTACAGGTCCGAGCAGTGTTGACTTGCAAACTGGAGAGGCATATAGGCCAAATGAAGAATGTAGTCTTGGAAAGGATCATAGTCCGAGTCGAGCTTGTTCAGAGCCATATTATGTATCAATTGATGATGTTACTATATGCATCCCAGAAATTGCTCACCAAGAGGCTTGCACTTCTCAATTCATTGAGCAACAGTCACATGAACCTGGAAATTCCATTTGTGGGGATTGCCAGTTCAATTTACATTCCTTACCCAATGTTTCATCAATGGTCTTGGGGCAGGAATCCTCGGAGTTGCAAAGAGATTTTATAGCTCCTTGTGAAATCTGTGACATGGTGAATGCTCCATTTCAGACTTCAGTGGAGTTAGGTGTTTCAACGTCCATGGGACCTGCATCTATGGATTCTCTAAAACCAGAGCACATGTTGATATCTGATGATGAATGCTGCAGAGTCCTGTTTTCAGACGCAATGAATGATGGGTGTTTCCCTCGTGTAGATTATAATAAACGTGATGATATAGTTGAATTTTCTGGATGCACTTCATTTTGTCAATCTTGTAATATCCAGATATCTGAAACTGGTGGAACCTCAACTTCACAGCTAACTTGTCCTCAGTGTTCTAATAATTATAAAGGAATTTCATCCTCCCAATCTGTCCCTCTAGTACTTTCTGCTAGTGATGATAGGTTGGGGCCTACTGCCAACGGCAATCAATTATTTGGGATGGAGGATCACCACTTTGTCTCCAGAGCATGTGCTAACTTCACTTATGTCAACAACATATCCAGTTCTTGTGTTGATGGGGTAGGTAGTGCAGTAATGGAAGAGCCACATGATATTCTGAAGGGTACTTCAAAATTGGTCCCTGTAAATAATTTTGGCTGTGGATCAGATGCTAAGCAAACTTGTAATCCAACAGCTGAAAAAACAAATGTGCATACAGAAAAGGAGGGCTCAGGATCTCTATGTTATGAACCTCCCCGCTTTCCAAGTTTGGATATTCCTTTCTTCAGTTGTGATCTTGTACAATCTGGGAGTGATATGCAGCAAGAGTTTAGTCCATTGGGTATCCGCCAGTTTATGATGTCATCTATGAACTGTCTTACTCCTTTTAGGTTGTGGGACTCACCCTCTTGTGATGATAGTCCAGATGCACTGTTAAAAAGTGCTGCTAAAACTTTTACTGGTACACCATCCATATTAAAGAAACGACCCCGAGATTTGTTGTCACCACTCTCAGATAAAAGAATGGATAAGAAACTTGAGACTGACATGGCATCATCTACGTTTACCAGAAACTTTTCCAGTTTGGTTGCTGCATTTGGTGACAATGAGACTCGAAAAGCAGATATGCCTTCATATTCATATCCATTGCAAAAACAGAACAGCAGGGCATCTGTTGATGATGATAATAAAGAAAATTGTGGACACACTTATAAATGGGAACAATTAATGAATTGTTCCCCAATTAAATCTGCAACTTTGGATGAAAAGAACTCTCAAAGAGATACTGTTGACGGCAATTCTCAGCATAATGTCAAGCAACGACCTCTTGATTCTAAAATGAAGACTACTGAGATTGTAAGTTCTTGGTACTCTTCTTCATCTTTTGTTGGTGTAATTAATTATTATGTGGAATTTAGAAATATTTACTCTTTTCATTGATAAATTACTTTTCGCTTTATTCTATTCTATTTATCAGGAGCAACAACAATCTGGAATTTTGGTCGAACATGATATGAATGACCTGTCACTGTCTTCTCCTGATCAAGTTGGTTTAAAATCAGATAGAGGTCTGGATTCAAGTGCTAAAATTACAAAAGGCTTGAACAAGTCCTTGGAAGCAGCTTCAAATCAGAGTGGCCATTTGAAATTATCTTCTAAAAATCCATGCCCAAGGGTTAATTCTTGTTCTCCTTGTGTTCGCGCTAAAGAGCATGAAGGACTTTCAGTTGCTGTTACTCGTGTTCAAGCTCCAGGGGACAATTCAGGGGAACAAACCAGAAAAGATGGTGGTTTTGAAACATGTAGCATGTAAAATTCTTTACATTTCTTGTTCTTCTTTTGCATTAATACTCTTGGAATTTTTTCGCATTTTCACAAGTTATTCTCTCACTGCAATTGACTGTCTGCTTGTTTGTTTGATGGTAGCTTTGGTGGAACACCTTTTGGAACACCTTCTGCGTGGAAATCCCCTTGGTTCTTCAACACTTTTCTATCTAGCCCCAGACTTGATACTGAAATTACAATTGAGGTACTGTAGGTTTTGTTTGATAACTACTTTCTTGGTCTTGTGCTAGGTTTCAGTTTTTCACTGTGCTAAAATCCGTGAACATGTTTACAGGATTTTGGGTATTTTATGAGTCCAGGTGATAGAAGCTATGATGCACTCGGATTGTTGAAACATATCAGTGAACAAACTGCTGCCACATATGCCAATGCTCAGGAGATTTTAGGAAATGAAACTCCCAAAGCATTACCAAAAGATGCATCTGAAAACGACAAGGATAAGGACCATGAAAATAATTATCCTGTCAATCAGTCTGGGAACCATTCTCAGTTGCCTTCAAATGCTTTGGTAAAGCTGGATTTAATGATCACCTTATGCATTATAGTTGGATATTTTAATTTTACATGACAAAAATCTATTTGAAAGAGTAAAAGACAGTTTTATATCTGTTAAAGTTGGAAGTGATTTTGTTGTGTCTCTCTCCTGTGATCATGCAAGAGACAATCCCTATCCGAATATTATGCATTTTCACTGAATTACATAGATGATTCCAGATAAATCGGTTTGAGAAAATGTTTTCTATTTTCACTTTCAGAAAATAGTGAATGTTGTTTTCTGTTTTTACTGTTCTCTATGCAAAATTTTGAAAATATGAACAAAGTGAAAAAAAAACCCGACATTTTTTGTTATTCAGAAAATGAAAATAGAGAACATTTTTCTCAAACTAAATGACTCTTCAATTTTTTCTTGTGGATTCTTATGGTTGAATGGAATTTTTTGTTTGCAGATAGAGCGACGCACACTTGACTTTAGTGAATGTGAAACACCAGGCAGAGATGAAAACAGCAAATCCTCAGCTATGAGCTTCTCAAGCCCTTCTTCGTATTTGATGAAAGGTTGTAGATGATTGTCTAATAAGGCTAAATAAAACCTGTTAGAGTTTGGTATCTTGAGTTATGAATATATGATGTGTATAGTATACCATTTTTATGAATAGATTTTTTGTATGAAGCACCTCAGCAATCAAAGCTGATTGAAATAAAAATGTTCCTTTCATTCGGTGATGCTTCTTAATAAAGGGAATTACAATTAGATGAAAAGATTTAGACTTCTGATCCAATAAGCTTGAATCCTAGCACCATTTTTGGGAAAGTTTTGAAAGAAAATGACTCTGAAGTCAGAAGAAGGGATCGACGGTAAAAAGCAAAGGTAAGTTGAAACCGAATAATAGGAAAAAAAAATACTATAATTTACTATCATTTTGGATTTAATATAATTTATATTTTTCCCAAAAAAAAATACTATAATACTATAATTTGCTCACTGGACGATTAGATACAACTTATTTAGTGGATTTGTAGTCAATTTATTTAGTGGTCTTCGAACCAAAACGCCCTTTTGTGTTTTTTATTATTTGAATCTTGATTTACACGTGTTCATAACTCCTGTTTATTTATAGTTTAAATATGATTTTGGCTTCGGCAATCTCTGAAGAATAAAAAATTAAATAGGAATTCATAATATTTAGAAATACTACATAGGTAAAAAAAAAAAAAAACCTTGCATGGACTTATTTTGGTGTATCTTGCATGGACTAGACTAAGTTCTTTATATTCTCATTGACTTTATCATTAAGATAAAATTGATTATCCATACCACATCTTTTGTTTAGAACATTGTCAATGTGGTTTTTCAGTTTCTTATCGGCTTAATATCATTTTTAATCTATGATTCATAATTATTTCATTTTTTTAAAGTTTTTAAAGTGTTGTTTTGAGTTTTTTTTTTTTCAATTTTTTGTTTGAAATATTAATATCACATTAATATTTAAATTTTAAAATAATTAATTAACATAATAACGACTAAAAATTATAAAAAAAAACCCCATCTTCCCCGGTTAATCTTCTTCAACCACATCCCGATCTGCAATATCATCCAGATGTTTATTCCAAAGTTAAGCTTGTAACAAGATAAAATAAAAGGGGAACAAGTTAGACAAAAACGGAGAGATTATTTGTCTTTTCCTAAAGCCCTAGTCCTATTCTTTTGTTTTTTGTCGAAATATAAATATTCTAAAAATATTTTAACCCCTTCCCAAAAAATCTCATATCTTAGTTTCTTTTTTTTTTTTTAACTTAGAATACTTCTCCCCTATAATATTTTATTGCATATAATACTTAGTGAACAAATAAAAAGAGAGATGGAGAATTTTATTAAACAAATTGAATTTCTTCCAATTGTAAAAAAAAAAGAATGAAATGAAATTTTTTAAAACATCATAATTGTTTATATGAATAAAAAAGGATTAGAGTCACGAAACTTCCCTCATTTTCTTCAGGTGCAGAACAAAAGGGCTTTTTGTCCTATGTGGGCACTCTTGAGAGACAGTACTGTTGGTTGCAAACAATAGGAGGGTAAAATGAAAAAAGAAGAGAAAAAAATAAAATATTTTTTTAAAAAGAAAAAACATATAGCGATGGCTTTGTTCTTCACTGTTTTAAATTAAATATTTCAAAATACAAAAGTTAACGTAGCAATAACGCTTTAATAAATACTTTAACAACAAATGAAAAAAAAATCAAAATAAAATTTTCAAAAACATAAAAAATAAAACTTTTAAAACTTAACATATTTAAATAAAATAATTAACCAAAAATAATATTAAGCCTTTGTTATTCGTTCTTGGAAATTCTTATAAAAATATTTACCAATATTTTATGCATCAATTGAGGAATTGATCAAGGTATTTTATTTCCTATCATCCCTTGTGAGCCCTCTTTTAGTGAAAAAAGAAGAAGAAGAAGAAAGTAAATCCTTGTAGTCTAGACTTCAGAATATATCTTTCTTTTAAGTGGATTCCCTTGTCTACATCCGCGCTAACTAGATTCTTCCGAATATACAGCCAAAACATCAATTATGAATACTCCCTCCATTTGTATATCCTCTTTTGCATCTTAATTACTCAATTTATTAAGATTAAAAAATACTTAATTTTATTTATAAAAATAAATTTATCATGAATTTATAATTCTTTTCAAAGTATCAATTTCATTAATATTTTTCTCTTTTCTCATTATTTATTAATATATTATCTCTCTTCGAATGATATTTTTAATATAAAAATAATTAATATAAATAACATTATAAATTGAGTCTTCTAAAAAAGAACCAACATTATTTTAAATTTGAATCTTATAAAAAATAAAGGAAGTATAAGACTCAATCAAGATTAAAAAAAATGATTAATTTAGTTGATAATAGTAAATTTGTCTTAAATTTATAATTTTTTCAAAACTATCGTTATCATGAATACTCCTTTCTTTTTAAAGGCTAAATAATCACTTTTATCTTTGGATGTGTAATTCGTTAACAAATACGTTTCTCAAAGATAAAAATACAAAATTTAGTCATTGAAAGTGTAAAAAGTGCAACAAATATATCTGGTCGTTAACTTCTGTCGTCACCGTTAATAGAACAACTTACGTGGTACAGAATGATAAATTTGTTATTGAAATGATTGCCAACGTAATCATGCTGACTATATTGGATAAAAATGTCAGTAAGATATTATTTTTGGACATAAATGTCAATAATTTTTGTTGGACAAAAGTGTCTATTTTTTTATAGGAGGAAAATGTTAGTAATTTCTTTGGACCTAAATGTTAGTATGTTTCATTGGACCAAAAATATTAATAAGTTACCATTATTGAACGAGTTAGTAGTTTTTTTATTGGACCTAAATATCAGTATATTTTTATTAGACTAATTTATTAGACCCAAAATTTCGTTTTATTTAAGGGTAAAATATAATTCTAGGATAAATTTTCATTATTTTTTTATCGTTACAAGCATAACATTACAATAATCGCTTAAAATATATTGCCAAACATAATTTAAAACAAACATAATAATAACGATAATATTGATTATCAACCATAATTTGTCTATCACAATAGAAATTATCCAAAATAAACAATGTACCAGTTTATCAAAATAAAACATTGTAATAGTATATCAATCATTACAAATTTTTCAAATTACCCTAATAGATAAATATATCTCATATTTCACTTATTCAAATCTTGACTATTTTATTAATAGTGACAGACGAAAGTTAATGACCGAATATATTTGACCCACTTTTTACACTTTCAAGGACTAAATTTTATATTTTTATCTCTCAGGAATACATTTGTCAATAAATTACACATTCAAAGACAAAAGTGACTATTTACCATTCATATTCGGAGAGAGTGGACAAACGAAAAGTTAAGAAAAATAGTATATGACAAATATGTTTCTGTGTTGACAATTAGAGATGATCAAGTTAATAATCATTTCAATAACAAATTCGTCCCTTGTGCCACATAGGTGATTTTATTAATGGTAACGAACGAAAGTTAACGCCCATGTATATTTGTCGCACTTTTTACAATTTCGAGAACTAAATTTTATATTTTCATCTTTTAGGACAGATCTATCTTACACGTGTAAATACAAAAGTGACTATTTACCCTTTTTAAATATTTGTCATTAATATTCATTTCTCTTCTAATTTATCATTAATACTCATCTTTTTTTATAATATATTTAGTCCAAAGATAATTAATACAATAAGCATTATAGATAAAATCTTATAAAAAAGTAAATTTTATTTTAAATTTCAGTCATATAAATAATAATTGAGAGAATAATAATAATAAATAAATTAATGTATATTTAATTGTAAAGCACAAAACGAAGCCAACTACTACTACTATTACCACTTCCCAATCTCACTCTGCTTCCGTTCTCACTTTCTCTCACACCTGAAAAGTGAAAACTCATCATCATGTTCTCTCTCCAACAATTCCTTCCACACACTTCCTCTAAACTGCTTGACCATTCTCTTTCCTTAAAGCGCCACGGCCACCGCCGCTTCCACCGCCACTGCCCCACCACTCTCAGCAGTTCCCACCAATCCGGACCCTCGCTTTGTGGTACGCTGCTGCTGGCTTCGCCTCTGTTATGGTTCAATTCAATTGGCATCGTTAAGTTTATGCTAATGATTGAAACTAATAATATGGTGGCGTTGACTTTGCAGATTCCAAAACTCAAGTGTCTCGTGTTCCGCTTTTGACTTCCACTCAGGTCTAGCATCTCTTTTGACCTACACTTTTTCTTTGTGCATTGGGTTGGGAAATATTTTGATTATACATCAATAAATAACAATTCACTCTCACTTAAGGGGAATTTGAACGATATAGGTATTTTTTTAAAGCTAAATATCACTTTGGGGTGATCTTCAAACAATTTACTGAGTGATTTCTACCGCTGAGCACTTCGGATAAAGCAAGATTCAAAACTAACTTTAGTTAGGGTCATCGTTTCATCCGCCCTTCCACTTCTTGAGCTGACCCAGCACGTAGGAAATTGGTGGCACTAGTCAACTCAACTCCACCTAGTGACATCACTTTGAAGAGTGTCACTAGTTCAAGTGTGAATAACTTGGTGACGCTACCTTGAGTGACTTCACCCATTCAAACACGTTTTTCCAAACTAGTCAAACGTGCATGGATGACTGCACTTAGTTGAAAAATGTGTTGAACTGAGTGAAGACACTCAGTGTGACGCCACCAAGTCTTTTACACACCTGAACTAGTTACACTCTTCAAAGTAGTGCCACCGGATAGAGTTGAGTTGATTGACACCACCAATTTTCTAGGTGGCAAGAATCATCTAGTTTGGTAAATTGTTTGAAAACCACCCGAAGGTGGTATTTAGTTTAAAAAAAGTACCTATATTGGTCAAATTCCCCTCACTTAAGATTAAGTTTATGTAAGATTATATCTGTATATCTATATCCATACAGGCAATATCAATTATTTTCACGTTGATATCATATGATGTGTGTGAAAAATACTAACAACACTAATAATGTAAATTAATTTTACATTGTCATTTGATCAGAAATCATATATGATAAGTTTATTGACTTACAAATAACAACCATAAAACTCATACCAACCGTGATCTCTAATTGGTTAACAATGTAAAAGTTTTTACATTGACTTTGCATAGTCATTAGACTCTACTTTGGGTCCCATTTTTCATTTGATGGGTCCCATTGTCAATTTTTTGGGATGTGGGACTCATAAATTTCAACCATCAAGTGATGGTATTCCAAAGAGAATGTTAAAAAATATTTTAACACTTCTTGCTCTCTCTCTTTCTATATATATATATGGTTTTCCTTAAAAGAAGTGTTAGTAAAACACTCTCTAATACTGTCTTTGTAACACTCATATTTGATGAAATTTTTGTGTATTCCACTAATTATGTGGGTCTCATTCCCATTTGATGAGTTCCATTCCTAAAGTGATGGAACTCACATAAAATTGTTTTTTGTAACCAAAGAGAGGGGGGAATCAGAAAGGACAATTATTTATTTTGAATATGTAACTATGGTGTTTCTAATCGTATCCTTTTTTTTTCCTCTTGAATTTATAAGGCCTATGAAAAGCTAAAAACATTTAGAGAAAATATAAAGGGCAAGCAACAATTCCTTGCCATGTATTCTAGTATTTTTGGTGGGATAACAACAGACCCAGCTGCTATGGTTATTCCTATGGATGACCACATGGTCCACAGAGGCCACGGTGTCTTTGATACTGCAGCAATAATGGATGGGTCAGTGATTTTCACCTCATAATAACTACTCTTTTGTTTTCTGCCTTTTAAAGCAGTCAAATGATGTATTTTGTGCATTATAGATACCTATATGAGCTAGATCAACACCTTGATCGCTTTTTAAGGTCAGCATCCATGTCTAAAATAGATCCCCCATTTGATCGAGGAAGCATAAGAAGAATACTCATACAAACTGTAAGTGCTTCCAAGTGTAGAAAAGGATCACTAAGATATTGGCTCTCGGCAGGACCTGGCGACTTTCAGTTATCTCCCTCTTGTTGCCACCGATCAAGTCTGTATGCGATAGTAATACAGGATCTGTCACCATCCTCACCTAATTTCAGGGGCGTTAAAGTTGTCACTTCATCTATTCCCATTAAACACCCCAAGTTTGCTATCACTAAGAGTGTGAACTATCTTCCAAATGTGCTCTCAAAGGTGGAAGCTGAAGAAGCTGGTGCTTTTGTAGGCATTTGGCTTGATGGTGAAGGTTTTGTTGCTGAAGGGCCTAATATGAATGTGGCCTTTGTCACTAAAGATAAGGAACTTATAATGCCACACTTTGACAAAATTCTAAGTGGCTGCACAGCTAAGAGAGTTTTAACCCTTGCTGAGAGCTTGTTAAGGGAGGGTAAGCTTAAAGGGATAAGGGTGAAAACTGTGACTGTCGAGGAAGGTAAGCAAGCAGATGAAATGATGCTTCTTGGCAGCGGAGTTCTTGTTTGCCCTGTAGTGCAATGGGATGAGCAGGTTATTGGTGATGGTAAGTGCTTTTACTACTTGCAGCAAAAAATGATATGATTTAATATATGCACTCAAGTAAACTGTACCAAAAAAATATGCACTCAAGTAAATTCTGTGTATGCTTTTCAAAGTTTTTTTTAAGGCTTGAGTTAACTCAAATGATAGGAACTTCTTACCGGAGTTTAGACAATTGTATTCTTTTTGTTTTGTCATTTTGTTCTTTAAAATAGTGACTGAGATGCATATTCTTTCCTGTCAGTATTTTTTAAACCGACTTGTTTTCATTTTACTGCTAATTTGGGTGCTGTTGATAATAATTGTAACTGTAGCATTCTACTTTCCAAATTGGTAAATAAGTAATAGAATTGGCTCCTGACCTGCTAGGGTTAAGGTTAAGGGAATGTCTGTCAAGTTCGCTTTGCCTCATATTCGTGTCATGTTGACGGTTTGATCATTCTAAGGAATCCTAATGGATATTTACTTTGTTTCTCTCCACAAAATTTTAATCTCCAAAAGTTACACATTCGTTTCTTGGTCCTTTGTAGCTAAACTTAAAAACTGATCATGGTATGTTGTTTGGTCGAGGTCTTTTGACATGCAATATTTTAATCATTAACAGATTCAATGTTGCTTGTTTTTACGAATTGTTGATAACTTGCATTGTGCATTTCTTGTCTATGGGGCCTTTTAATTAACATTTGCTCTCTTGATTTATAGTTTGCTTGGTCCATCAGAAATGTCATTTTTGTAATCCTTATTTGATTAAATGTTATTTACCTTTTCATGGGCTGATTGGTTTTGTCATGCATTCCTTGTAGGCAAAGAAGGCCCTATAACGCAGGCTCTCTTAAATCTAATTGTTGAGGACATGAAATCAGGTCCCTCCACTGTTCGTATACCTGTTCCTTATTGACACAACTTTATTTCCTTCTCTTCATTTTGTAATGAAGATTAATCAGTAGTTGTGATGCCCCTACTTCTACAGGGAGGAATGACTATTAATAACTTCATTGTCTAATGGTTTTTAGAGCTTGTAGTGTTATAAGAAACTCTATTCCATGGAGCTTAGTTTTCAAATGTTTTTGTGGTCTCATGAACTTTTTTTTTGAGACTTGCTAGTTGTTAGTGAAAAATTTGACTCATTCTTCTTTCCGTATCTTATGAAGGGACAACTTGCTGCTGCTAATACGTGTGTACTTTGACTTTGTTGTTGGAAATTTGTGAAGCATGAGTTTATGTACAATGATACTGTTACACTGTAGTGCAAAAGCCGTTTCACAAATAAGATTTAACTAACGAAGAGGGAACAGAAAAAGTTTCAAAGTTCATTACAGACAAACCGTGTAAAACTCCACGCTGAAGATTTTCCATCACAAATTTGTAAATCAACTAAAAAATTCCATGATAAAATTCAATTGGTGACAAAATGGAATGACGCTTTCTTCTAATATCATATGTATCTAAACATTACATAGGGCTCTAACTAATTTGAGTCAAGTTGAGTAAGATTTTGTCAATGCTTTTCCTTTTAATTTTTAAAATATAACTACATAAAGACTCAAACTCCAGAATTTTAAATAAATTAGAATAGTTCTTTACCACCAATAGCTTATCTTCGTATTTGATGGTACGTACTTAAACGGCACTTTAAACTTATACTTTTCATGGTTAAAATATTGATCATAGTTTTTAAAACTGGCCTGGCAGGTTGGATTAATTCGACCAGAACTCAATGTCCCAGATGGTCCGATTAAGATATAGGATTGGAAATGTAAGTGATGTCATTTGATCTGATCGGATTTGATGTTTGGTCAACTCAATGACTTGAACTAAATCTGATTGAGAAGTTTTTTTTTTCCTAGTTCCTTTAAGATGTCAAATGGCTAATAGCTAATTATTGAACAATATATAACATATTCCTATAATATTATTTTTTATCTTGATAAAAATTTAAAATAACTAAATATTATCATATTGTTCATGATATGATTTAAATTTATGTGTTTTATACATTTTCACCCAACTTGTTTATGATCATCTGATTCTTCTTGTATTTAATCCTGTAAAATAAGAGTTTGCTTACTAATTTAATGATAATATCCAACAAGATAATTCATAATAATAAATGATTATATAATATTTATAATTTGATCATTACAATGAATTTATTTTTGGAGTATAAAAATATAAATTGATTACATTTTGTTACCCAAAACACTTTCTTTACAATTTATTGGTTTAGTTGACCATATATATATATATATATATATATATATATGGTCAACTAAACCAATAAATTACCTATTATTTTGACATCTAACCCACTAATTTAGTATCTGACCGAACTGATTTTCATTACATAAACAAGTAGAGAAAATTAACTTAACTTTGTTTTACCGTTGTTACCCAAAACACTTTCTTTGGAACAAGTGTTACCATTTTTCTTCACGTTTACCTTTTTTTTTTAACAGCAAAATAATATTAATATGAGAAAGCAAAAGTTCATGGTCACAAGAATGCCACTGGACATGTCATAAACAACAAATTAATAGAGACCCGCATACACATTACCTTCCCTTTACTAGAGAAAACCCGCTGATACATCCATGTGGGTGTTATATTATTTCTATCCCAAGTTGCTGAAGTCCATTATTATCCAGATCCATTTCCTCTTCACTTGATGTGCCTTAGACAGTGTTTCTTATTGAACAATATATCATTTCTATGCCTCCATAAGGACCATACAGTAGCCATCCATACTATCCTCCAACTCATTTTCGCTTTTAGATTCATGATGTACCCCTCGTGTTGCCAAAAATGGTTAATGAGATCCCCTGGCAACAAACACTCTCACTTCCCCAAGCCATGCATAGCATCTATTCCACACTTCAACAGCAAAATGACAATGAAAAAACATATGTGCAGAGGTTTACATAAATAAATTACAGAACACACACAGATTATTGCTCTCCTGTGATAGAATATTTCTCTTTTGCAAGTTCTCCTTTGTTTGTATTCTATCCAACTTCAATTTCCACACGATCCCTTTTACTTTTGAAGGAACCACCAACATATACTTCCCGTAGTATGAAGCGCATCATATACTTCCCTGACCACAAACATTTTTGTTGCACTCCCCCTCCAGGTCCAACCATCGTCTATATTGTTCCTTGGGACGAGCCTCACCAAATCCTCCATCATCCTTGGCGCCATATGTTGCTCCCATTGAAATCGATCCCTTTGTCACACTAGGTTCCACCTCCAAGCATCCCCACACCAACCTCCCACCTCCTTCAAATTACAATGTTTTTGTTCAGAAATTAAGTATAGCCTAGGATATTTGGCACACAACCTCACTTCGCCCTCCAACTTTGAAAACCAAAAGCTCATATTTTCCCCATCCCCTACGACTCGAACAAGACTCTTTTGAACCCAACCCTCTGTTTCTCTCGTAATGTGACCCTTTGTGGTCATAATAACCACCTATGAACTTATCGAAGTCCCTAAACCCATATTTTTCCATCAAAACCTCTCTCCACAGCCCTACTCTCTCACTCACAAGCATCCAAACCCATTTCCCTAACAAAGCTCTATTAAAAGCCTCAATGTTTTTTTTTTTTTTTCCCAACCCCCCTTTTTCTAAAGGTGCACACATCCTCCCATTTTACCCAAGCCGCTTTCCTCTTCTCCCCTCTAGCTCTCCAAAGAATTTTTTTTAATCCCATTAATAACAATAATCACTTTCCTAGGAATCTTGAATAATGATAAAAAATAAAAGGGTATAGAGGATAGTACCCATCTCATAAGACAAATTCTTCCACCAAAAGACAAATGTCTCCTCCTCCATTGTGCCAATTTCTTCTTCAATTTATCAATGACTGGTTGCCAAGTAGAGATCTTCCTAGTATCCGCTCCCACCGGTAATCCCAAGTATGTAAAAGGGAAGCTCATGGTATTACAATTTAGGATTCTAGCACAAGACAAGCAATCCCTTTGATCCACATTGATACTCACCAAGCTACTTTTGGAGAAGTTAACTTTCAAACCGGTCACCAATTCAAAGCATCTCAATATTGTTTTGAGGGTGATAGTATCTTTAATGCCTTTTCTAAAGAAGAATATTGCATCGTCCACATATTGGAGTAATGGCAACTTCAAGTTCCCATTGCTAACTTTCACCCCCGCAAGTAAATCTTTATCTTCGGCTTCCCTCACCAAGCTGCTCAAACCTTCTGCCACCACAAGGAATAAGAAATAAGCCAACAAATCACCTTGTCTTATTCATTTTTTCATGCAAAACTCCTCCATTGGGCTTCCATTGACAAGAACGGATATAGAGGATGAGTGCAAACACCTCCAAATCCATTTAATCCACTTAGCACCAAAGCCCAATCTAAAATGCTTATATGCTAGAAAATCCCACCTTATTGAATTGTATGCCTTTTTAAAATCGGCTTTAAACACCAAACATGGTAACTTCTTTGGTTTCGCCTCATGAACCACTTCATTAACCACCAACACCCCCTCGAGGACGTTCCTTCCACCTATAAAGGCGATTGTCTAGTGTCCACCACCTCTTGCAAAACTTTACTCATCCTTGTAGCCAAGATTTTTGCAATAATTTTGTATAGGCATCCTATGAGGGAAATAGGCCTATAATCACCCAAGCCTTGTTGATTCTTCTTTATGGGAATAAGAGCTAAAAAAGATGCATTTTGCACCTCTTGGTAGTCTTTCGTAAGTGTGGAATTTTTCTACTACTCTCACAACATCCCCTTTGAGTGTTTCCCAACATGCTTTGATAAATTTAAAATTCGAGCCATTTGGGCCGGGACTTTTATTTCCATCACATTCCCATACAACATTTTAACTCCACTTTGGAAAAACGAGCCTCAAGTGAGACTTTGGCCTCCTCCAAAATTGATTTAAAATGCACCCTATCCAACCTAGCCACCATCCTTCCTTTCTTTAAGAATCTAATCTTGAAGTGATCTTTAAATTCTTGCTTGACTTTCTTTGGTTCTTCACATCATTCCCCCCTAACCTCTATTCCTTTGATACAATTCACCCTTTTCCTCCAATACACCATGGCATGAAAGAACTCAGTGTTCAAGTCTCCATCTTTGAGCCATTTGATTCTTGATTTTTGCTATAGTGTAGACTCTAGAATTCTAGAGAACCTCCAATACTCCTATAGCAATTCTTCCCTTTCATATACTTCATCAAGAGTAATCATTCCTAGCTCTTCCTTTCCATCTAACAAGTTCACCCGTGCCATGTTTCCATCCACAATAGCTTGGAAGCCTCCCAATTTTTCCACACAACATTTCCTTATACCTTTCTTTAGAAGCTTGATTTCTTTGAGTATGATTGCACCCCACCCTCGGACATCGTATGATGTGAACATTTGTCTTACATAGTCAACAAAGCCCGGTTTCTCAATCCAATGATTGAACACCTTGAATGGCTTAGGTCCTCAATCAACATTTATATGGTTCACTAGAAATGGGAAATGATCAGAAATAGATCTATCCAAGACATATTGTGTTGCATTGGGCCAAAGGTTAAGCCATTTAATTAATACCAAAGCCCTTTCCAATCTACTCATTGCATTACCCGCTTCCTTAATCCGAGAAAACTTTCTTCCCACCGAAGGTAATTCCACCAACTCCATATTTTCTATGAAATTATTGAACTCCAAAATTTCCCTTCCCCTTTGTTGAATACCTCCATTGTTGCCCACTCTCTCCAAACACCTAATCACATTAAAATCACCAACCACACACCATAGTCCCTCTCCCACCGTCCTCCTTAATTGCAACAACTCCTCCCACAAGGCCAGCTTCTCATTAAATGCACAATGTGAATATACGTTCACAAGATTAATGGCCTTATCCATACCCTTCCATATACCTTGAATGAAAAGGAAGCTCATATTCACTTGATGGTCAAGTAATTGAAACACACCTTTCTCCCAAAGGCATAATAGACCAAAGGATAAATGGATTGCCAGTGCACATCTCTAATCAACATGTGTATCACCCTATATTGCCCAACACACTTTCTCATTTAACACCTCCATCTTCATCTCTTGTAGGCATACTATATTTAGCTTTTCCTTTGCGATAAGTTCTTTGATCTCCTTCCATTTGACTAAGCTCCCCAAACCTCTAACATTATAGGAAATGATCTTCATGGGTGAAGGGAGAGATTCTGTGAAAAATTCCCAAGGTTATTTTCTTTGGCAAATAAGACAAATGTAGTAGTTGTTGAATGTGGGAGATGGGGGAAGGGTTGTTGGGAGGGGGTCTAGGACTGGAGGTGAAGCTTTTTTCAATGGGAGTTGGAGGTTTTTGAGGGTTTATTGACAAAAGTGCAACAATTACATATTAGTCAAGAAAGGGAGGATAAATGGTAGTGAAAAGGGAGTAGTGGGGGAGTGTATCGTGTTAAATATGCTTATAAATTATTAAGAATGATGAAGGATAGGAGGGTGGAGGAGGGTATAAGAAAAGTTTGGAACAAATTGGTTCCTTTGAAGGTGACTTCTTTTGCATGGAGGTTGCTTCAAAATCGTATACCATCTTGTGACAACTTATACCGAAGGGGAATAATCTCACAAGAACATCTGAAATATGTTTTTTGTGAAGCTGAAATGGAATCTTCGCTTCATTTATTTCTCATTTGTGATGTAAGCTACAAGGTGTGGTGTGTGATTCTCAAATGGCTAGGATTCTCTTTAGTTATCCATAGAGATATTGTTAATCAATTTTGGCATTTTCAAAGGGATCTGCAACGGTTGAAGATAGATAGATTATGGGGTCAACTATATGGTTTGCTATCATATGGACTATATGGTTGGCAAGGAATGGTAACATATTCAAGTAAAAATTTGTGCATTAGACTTAATTGGTTGAAAATGTGAAAATTTGGTCATGGTGTTGGATCAAAGCTCGTAAACCACAGTTTGGCAACTTTCTGTCAAACTGTTTCTCAAATCCGCTACTATGCATGGGGCAACATTGCCAACAACTGCATGGTAAGATTTGCACAATCTTCAACATTGTTTCTATCTAAGTTGGGGAACACATTTTAAGTGTTTAGACTCAAGGAGTTGCAGGCCAATGTTACAGGTTGGAGTGTTGGGTAACCAGATCAAAGGGGCTGCAATGAAAGTTGTATGGTTTTTTTATGTTGTTAGTTGTCTTTGTTTCTTAGGGTCTTGTTTATATTTTTTTGGGGTTATGGTTTTGTAATGGGACACATGTTTTCTTACCTTTGTACTCTCTTTGTTCCGTATTTGTTTTTGTGTGCAGACTTAAACACTCTGTGTTTGGTGTGTGGCACTTGTTTCTAATAAGATGGTTTTTTTTGCCTTTCAAAAACAAAAAAGGTAGAAGAATTAGGTAAAAAAGGGGATTGATAGTGGCCTCAACCTAAGGTCAGCTACTGATAGGATCATTGTTTTGAATCCACATCTCTAGTTTTAATGATAACAAACCATTTGTCATGCAAATTATATAAACTGTTATAGGAGAATTATTATAGGAAATTTTCTCTCCCAAAAAGGGATGTATCAAGACAACTATTCTAATAAATAAAGTCAACGTTCTTCCAAAGAAGGCAATTTTTTATTAAGCAAAGTAAATAATCAACGAAAGATAAGATAAAACTGACTTGAACATATGGACAAAGAATTCCATTTAACTTAAGTTGGTGTCACTGCTTTAAGAAACGAAATGGAAAATTTCATTCTAGAGTTTGAGTTGCACAAAGTTTGCAACAAATGTGATTTAGAAGATAAAACTGGCTTAGGAAAATGGATGAAGAATTCCATTTGACTTAAGTTAGTGTCATTGCCCTAAGAAATGGAACGAAGAAGTGCATTCTTGAGTTTGAGTTGCACAAAGTTTGCAACAAATGCAATTTAGAAGATAAAACCAACTTACGCAAACGGATGGAGATTTCCATTTTACTTAAGCCGATGCCGTTGCTCTAAGAAATGGAACAAATAAGTCCATTCTAGAGTTCAAGTTGCACAAAGTTTGCAACAAAGGCAATTTAGAAGATAAAAATGATTTAAGCAAATGGACAAAGAATTCAATTTGACTTAAGCCAGTGTCACTGCACTAAGAAATGGAACAAAGAAGTTCATTATAGAGTCTAATTTGCACAAAGTTTGCAACGAATGCGATTTAGAAGATAAAACTGAGTTTGGCAAATGGACAAAGAATTTCATTTGACTAAAGCCGGTAGCAAATTAGTATATCATCAGTATTAAATTGGTATTCACTCGTAATAAACAAACAAACCATATAGAATATATAGAGTAAAAGTACAAGGTGCGGGGTAATATTATTCAATACAAGTTATGAAGACGAGTTCTTCCAACACAGTAGCAGGTCACGAGATTATAATAAGTTTGATAGATTTGCAAGAATGATGCAATCCTCCCTAGGAAGGGACCAGTCACAAGATCCATGAGCAAGAGGCTCCAAGAGGATTGGGCTAGAGCTGCCGAAGAAGGCCCTAGGGTTCTCATGAACCTTAGGGTAGATTTCTGAGCCCATGAGCCAAGGTTGGGTCCAATTATCTTTGTACATATTAGATCAGGATGTCATTATATTTGGTCCTTGTATTTAGGACTCCATAATGTAGGTAGGGTATCCTAGAAATATAAGATTTTTCAGCCCTTGTATTTTAGGGCACCTAGACTAATTTTTGTATTAGGGGTAGTTTTGTAATTTCACATGCACTAAGTGAATATTTGATGCGTGTTGGGAAATAAATTTAATTGAATTGGTAGAAGCCCAATCCAATTAAATTTTAGAGGGGGAGGTGAGCATTTGCTTACTACACCCCATTGTCACATCATATAGTCACACTTTGTGCATGTCCTTCATGCTTTACATGCCTATTGACACCTAAGAACACTTAGTGGAGAATCTCTGAATTGATCTTGGATTAGTGGGCTGAACCATAACTAAAATTCACTAATCATAATTAGTGAAATTTTGGCTCCACAAATTCAATTTCAAATTCAAGTGAAATTTGAATTGAAATTCAAATTTCCCTCCAATTTTGTGTGACACTTAGGCTATAAATAAAAGTCATGTGTGTGCATTTTTTTCAATTTTGATCATTTGAGAATTAAACTTCAGATTTCAGAGCTCTTTTAGAACACAAAATTTCGTGCTCTTTTCTTCCTCTCCCTTCATTTATCTCCTTCTTCCTCCAAGATCTTATCCATGACCTCCTATGGTGGTGAGCTTCTTCTAGACTCATCTTCTCCTTGAAGTGGTGTCTCCTCTCTCTCTTCCTTCTCCATTCCGCTACCATTCATCTTCCATTCATTGATGAAGAAGATCCTAGGCCTATAAGCTCCAATGGAGCTTACATCAAAGAATGCAAAAGAAAAATAATGGCAATAATCTTATTCACTATTCATAATCTTTTTCGAACAAGAATAGAAGACAAAAATACAACAAGAACTATGATTCAAGAACCATGAAGTTGCCTCTTCTCAAGGAGACTGGAAGAAACAAGAGGATGGACAAGAAAAGTTCATTGAGCTCTAATAAGGGATGCTACACATTGTTAGAGCAGGTGCACACTTGAGAGAACTCAAGGCCAAAAAGACCTTGGGAGGAAGAAGTGCTGATGTAGAATCCCATTCTTATTGCCAACAACACATTTGAGACACTTAATGAGTTTTGAGCAGGATTCATTCCAAAGAAGAAGTGCTTTGGACAAGAAAACCGACAAAAGAAAAGGAAATACCCATAAAGCAAGGTAGATGCATTTTAAAAATTAGAAATTCAAGGTCTTTGGTGTTGCAAACAAAACAAATCAAGATCCATTGAATATCTAATTCATAGAAAAACACTCGAGGCTTTAGGTTGAGAATAGGTATAACCAAGAACCCTATTTATAGGGGAAATAACGAAAAACAATTGAAGAATAATAAATGAAATACGTACAAAGCCAAAGGATTATGTTGACATGCAATACAAGCTAAAAGCGAGGGCGTTAGTTACGATAAGATTTAATTCAAATTTGAAATAGTTAGATTACACTTGCAAAAGGGAAAAATAAGATCATAATGAAGATGTCATAAAAGATTGGATACAGAAAAGACATGAGCATATATTATTGTTCTTGGTAAGTACAACAAAAGAAACATTAAATGAGGGAAAAGTTAAAATAACATAAGGCAATAATGACATTGAGTAACAATTCACTCTAAAGACGATGTATCATCTATAGGTGGTACATCGACAACAATTAACACAACATTTGCTTTATCACAATTAGCCTACATTTTAACATTCAATCTGCCAAATGTCTTCCAAATCTTGCGTCAACTAAGTAATAGTTCTCTCTTTTTGGCAACCCTCCATGTGATAATAATAAACATTCCTTCTATGTTGTTTAATTTGTTCCACAAACTCAACCACCTTTAAAAACACCGCTTTTGCAGTGTCCTCTTTAACATCTTCAAGCTTTTGTTTTAAAGACTCATCTTTAACAAATTAGACTTTTTGAAAAAGTCATACTCACTCTTAAGCCAATCATAAGATCGCTCCAGCAAGGCAACGATTGAATATACGTCATTGCTTCATTCCAATAAAAAATATCATTGTAATAATCGTAATATAAATCCTGAAATCAAATAAGATAAGTAATGAAAATGTAAATTTAGACATTTAATAAACTGAGTTAAAAAGCAAAGAATGTAACAAGCGAAAAAATTTTAAACAAAAAGGGAAATTGAATAGTGAGACTGTCAAAATGTAACAATCAAAACTAGTATACCGACCCTTAAAGAATTATGACTTAAAGACTATAGTTAAGAAACTCCATCAGCCTTTACCTGGTGAACATTTTCAGTTAAAGTGACAACTTCAATTATCGACTCAGCAACTTGGTTCTCTATAAGGGGAGAAGAAATAAAGTCATTTGCCATGGATTTTGCATCTTCTCCATTAGGAGAAGGGTGTTGAGTATCTTTGACAAATGTAAAAAGGTTTGAAATTTCTTCAGCAATTGGAGAAAGGGGTGGAGACTCTTCAACAACCACACCATTATAACTCTTCCAGATTCCATCTTCACCCACTTCATTTGTTAAGGTGACATACTCAAGCCTCATATTTAGGCTAAGTAAATACCGCACCTGGTTAAGAGCATTGTTGAAGGATTTATTACCAAAATTAGTATAATTTGCATTTAAATCATCATACTTTTCCTTCAACATTTGAAATTCAATCTCAATTTGCAAAAGTTTCTCTGCTTAAGCATCAACATCATCTACTGATTTTTGGATAGAAAACTTAAGAGCATCAAATTTGGCCTTAAGATTATCATTTGAAGACTTTAAAGCTCTACAATCACTCTTTAGCTGCTCATTTGCAAAAACCCAACTTTTGCAGTCAGTTTTCAATTTCTTGTTATCTGCCTACAACTTCTCGTTTTCCACTTTAAGTGCCTTTCATTATGCTTAAATGTTCCAATTACGAGAACGTAGCTGCTATTTCAAAAAAACAAGTCTTTCATTGATCCTTCAATGAAGTTATTTTTGCAATCATTTCAACCTTCTTGGCATATTTAGCTATATGATACTCAAGATTTCTTTAAAATGACATCCTTGGTAATGTCCACCATAAGCAACTTACGTTTCTTGATCTTGGCATTCTCCTGCTTCAAAAGATCATAAGGTGTTTTGCAGCCATAAGCTCTTCTATAGTGAAAAACTTGTTCATAAGTCGACTACATTCTCTCGTCAAGGGTCCTTAAGTTGAAAGTAACATTCATAGAATAACTACTTAATGCTTTGATTCACTACTGACATTCTTCCATTGACCATCAACAATAAGATCATCAAAATTCTTCATTTCAATAAATTCCCAATCCCAATTAACTTTGCCTTTTTGGAGGGTGGTTCCTTTTGTGTAGGCTTATCATGAGTAGAGGTAACCACATCCTTGTGAGAAACAATTACTCAAGTGTGTCAACCTCATTTTGTACAATTTTCGCAGTAGAAAGATTTTTTTTGAACAACTAAAACATCATCTTGAGTAACCTTGTTAGCTTCAACATGTGTAGTTTCACCTTCAAAAATAGGGGGTAGCTTTACTATTTGGGGTTTTGCTTTTGGTTTGGTATTGGAAACATGCCCTTCTGAAACAACAAAAGAATATGGTTTAAATGAATCAAAACCATTCTTTTTCAGCATGTTGCAAACTCTAGAAGCTAAATCCAAGTTTTTGATGATAAGAAATATATAAATTGTTAATGGACTAATGGTTTATATGAAGTGAAACATGACATACTTGGTATACCCTCAAATGGTAAAAATCCTTATCCTTATGCTTTCACATGTTTTCATACAAAGGCTATAGGAATTTGTTTTTATTAACTATCTTATTTAGTGTCCAACACACAATTATAAAACAAGCGTCTAATGTTTTGTGAAAACTAGTACTTATGTACCGAGTGCCTTTACACATCCAAAAGGACATAACTAACTTACACCAAACATTTATACTCAATTAGTTAACATCCACATGTTTTGCCTACATGTGAAAGCATCTCGAGATTGATTCTCTCAATAGAACATTCTAATATTTAAATTTTCCTTCTTGATGTATGTTGTGAAATTATTCTAACATTTGAACTTCAAGTATTGTACAAAAGTATTGTACCTTTGTCCCCTATCTTTCTCCTCAACAAGATGCCATGTAGCATAAAAAACAAGTTGATAACATAATTATTTGAGGAAGGCACAAATCCCACAAGTATGTTCCTAAAACCTATAAAAGCTACCTCAAGGATCAACACAAAGCATGAAACTTAAATCAAAATTCAGAAGTGCTGAAACTTTGTCAAAAGTATTGGACATTCAAAACATCAGAACATAAAGTCTATCCTTTGCTTATTCAAGTTTAATTGTATATCCTCTCTTTGAGATATTTGAATATTGTATTCATTCAAACTGTTGTTTGGAAAGTCAGAAGTGGCTTGGTGATAAAAGAATACTTGGGTGTTTTTAATCTCAAGGGGAGATTAAGAGTGTATCAGAAGTGACATAGACAATACTTGTTGTAGCCAAGAGTGATAGAGTAAAATCTCCTTTCTAATCAATTGTGATTAGTGGAACTTGAGAAAGAGAACGAGATGTAACTCATGTTGAGTGAACTAGTATGAACATTGTGTTTTTACAGTAGCTTATGTCATAACTTGCTTATTTTGCATTGCTTCAGACTTATCTTTGTACGCACAAAATTTTATAAAAACTGTCCTTGTGAAAATCTATTTTTAAAGTTTGGATGCTTTTATTAGAAGCATTCTTTTCAAACCTGATATATGTGTTTTGTCAAACTCTGTATCTTTCAAGAAGCTTTAAGATTTATCTAACATAGTATTCAATCCCACTTCTAGTGTGATATTTGTTATTTCAAACTGAACATAGCAAAATAAAAACTTGATAAGAAATGGGCCACAAAAATTAGCTCATATCAAGGCATTAAAGATATGCAATAAAATCATAAAAAAACAATAAAAGACACATGACAAATATCCCAATTCCCGTGGGTATTGGCCCGAACCCATCCTGACTTTTACGAGGAGTGCCTGTTTTGGTCGAGTATAGGTATGGGTATTACCCGAAAATTTTAAGCGTGGATGGGGATGGGGATGGGGATGAGGACGTGTATCAAATTATACTTATAGCCATACCTGCCACCATTACATTTTTTTTATAATTTTTTTGTCACAACATATATTTACAGAATATATCTTGAATATTTTATTGTTATAATTTTTTAAATAATTAAATAACAAAGTTAAAAATATAATTGAATTCTTATTTTTTATCTTTAATTTCTTTGTTATTCATTATATTTATATATTGTTTGAATTAAAATAATTTAAAACTTAATATATATATATATATATAGTTTATTTAAAAAATATAAGTAAATTAAATTATAAAAAAGAGTGCAGTGTCCGAACCCAATAAAACCTGACAAGGATGGGGATGGGTACTAAAATTTTAAACCAACTTCTTTTTTACCCGAACCCATTCCCATCCCTCCTTTTGCGGGGACAAAGAAAACCAAATCCATCCCCGACTCGCCTTCTGATTTAACAACTTCCTTAGTCCGTTCAGCTAAAGAAAGTGTTTATGAAGAAATATCTTCTTTCAGAGTAACGTAATAAGATTTATCTCGACTGTAGTGTCCAAGACTACAATAAAGGGAAAACGAGATTGAATAATTTCGTCTTAATCCCTATTGAAAAGAATATCATGTGTTGCTTTAGTAGGACAATGGAAGATGTAACTTATTTTGAAATCTTTGTACAAATCGTCGACGGGATTAAACAACAATTCATTGCGAGAACTAGAGTTGTCAAAACGGGTTGGCTTGACCCGTTAGGCTTGACCCACCCCTTAAACAGGCCAGTCCAACCTGACTCACTTATAGTTTATTCCAGCAAAAAGTGGCTCGGCCCGACCCACCATGGGTTGTGAGTTAAACAGGTTGGTCCACCAACCCACCTAAAATTAAAAAAAAGCATTAAAAAACAAAAGATGATTTTTTTAGAAAATAAATTTGAATAAATTAAAAAAATATTATTTAAATTAAATTTTCCACTATCAACACACCACACCACAACCAAACATATTATGATTTATCACAAGCTAGAAGCCTAGAACTATAACAAGACATATTATTGTTGAACAATATTACAAAATACTAATTTTAGGTGAGTTTTACTCTATTTCTAGTTAAATGAACAAAAAGACTTTAAAGTATTATTTTTTTTTTACAAAATACTAATAGTCTAGAACTACAACTACAAGTCTACAAGCCTTAAAGTCTTTAAAGCAATATTACAAAACACAAGTTCATTTCTTCATTCTCTTGGAGCCATCAACATTAAACTTGATTGGAGTGTTGAATGGGTAAATCTAAAGTAATTTCTTGTGGTTTAACATTTACTTTATCTTCATCTACAATTAAAAAAATAAAGTTAGCTATTTAACAATGAACAATTAAGTACTAAGAAAAAATAATAACAAAGTAGTGAATAAGTTATAAAAATTACTCAATTCTTCAAAACCGTGCAACCAATTTTGGGTTAGAAAGAGCAATTCAACATTTTCAAGAAGAATGGAACAATGGTACATGGTTAGCATATGAGACCCAAGGCTAAAAGAGGACTCGCTAGCAACAATAGTGATTGGAATGCTCAAGACATTACAAGCCATCTGAGATAGATTTGGAAAACGGTCTCGACGATCCCTTCAATAACCCTAAAAATCCAATTTATCAAAAAACTTTGGGTCAAGATTCCCTCCAAATAAAATTCCAATTTAGACTTTCCATTGTCATTAGTATGTTGGCTCAAATAATCAATATATTCCTAAGACATTACAAGAGAAATGAAATACAATAGTGAATAGCAAATATTAAATAAAACTAAAATTAAATAAAATATATAAAGTACTTTAATAGTTTAGTTAACTTACATCAAATGCATCAGTAACTTGTTCTTGTTCATCATCCATATAAGAAACTTGTTGTGATGGAGGAGAAATTTGTTGAGAAGTTGAAGCATTTGAGTTTGACTCACTTGATTTTGCTTTCACATATTCGTCAAACAATTTTCAATCTTTTTCCTTAAATTGATAATCTTCTCTTCGCAAGTAGAAGGATCAATTTTAGTATAAGCAAACCAAATAACTTTGAACTTCCACCGTGGGTTAAGAATGGCTCCAATAACAAGAATCTCATAATACTCACGATAATATTTGGTAAACTTGGCAAACATTTTCAAAGCCATCACTCTAATCACTAGATCATGACTCACAACATATTCACGCAATAAAGATTCAATTTTCCATACTTGCATAAAGTAGCGATTAGATGTTGGATAAGATGCGCTTGAAATCAAATTGGTCATGACATTAAAGGGCTTCAAGAACTCACACATTTTTTCAGCCCTTTTCCATTCATCATTTGATGGACAATGAACATAGTTTCTATCTCGGATAGCCAAACAACCAAAAGCATGTTGGTACTTAGTTTCACTTTCAAGCATAACATAAGTGGAATTCCATCTAGTGGCTACATCCATTCTCAAACCCACCTTAGCATCAATACCCCTCACTTGAAGAACACACTCTTTGAATGCAATCTTTCTTGCCTCTGATGCTCTCACATATTTTATTCTATCTCTTATCTTTTTCAAAGCACTACCAACCACCTCTAGGTCCTCTTGAACAATAAGATTCAATACATGCACACTACACCTCACATGAAAGTACTCACCATTACAAATAACTATTTTGCAAATTAATTTTTTTCATAATATCTACCATTGTATTATTGGCACTAGCATTCTCCTAAGTTATGGAAAAAAAATCTTCCTATCACTTCCCCAATCAAGCAAGGCTTCAATTTTTCTTTTATATTTCATGATCACCATGTGGAGGGTTCAATTTTGAAAAAAGGAGAAATAATTTTATTAATTAAAATAATGGTTTTAAGGTAAATAAAATAAATATATGTTCTTAGAAAATAAAAATGATGTTCTATTTATTCATTTGATAGGGAGTAAAATATAGTTCATTTTTAAAATAATAAAATAAATAAAAATAGAATAAATAATAGGCTGAGAGTACCCTAGCTATAAATAGAGACATACTAGGTTAGTTTTTACATTTATGATTTGTTTCTACGCTCTCTTCTTCTCTCAAATTTGTTTTCCTTTTTTCCTCTCCCAAAACCCTCTCTTTTTCCCGCATACACCCAAACCTATCCCAGTAAAACTACGATCCACGACATGTTAACCGTTGGATTGCCTTGAAATTTGAAAACCGTGTTCAGAAATCATTCTCGCACATTCTAACCATTGGGACCTGAGAAATAATGTCTTTAGAGAGAGAAACACCCCTCTCACGGAGACCGTGAAATTGAGGTTCCAATCTCTTCTTCTTCTCTCTAATGCTTGGAAACTCTACCCTAGCAACCAGAAGAAAAGCTAGAGGAATCTTAGGGATCTTCTAGAGACACCACTATCGCTTTCAGACTACGCACGTGAGCCCGCTTAGAGGTAAAGGACGAGTTTTTCGCAATTGGGGTTAGAATGAACATGTGTAGGGATCCTTAGAGGATCAAATCAGGGTTTATTTTGGAATGTTTATTGTATTATAATTCTTCCTTTATGATTATAATTATGATATTTTTGTTTTTGACAGACCAATTGATGCTTTGATGTGAATCGGTTGATAAAATTGAGTGTTCTTGGTGTTTTCGTGTTTTTGACCTATGATTTTGATATGTGTTAGTGCTTAGCTCTACTGAGTGTTTAAAAGATTGGCTAAGATTTTGTTAAAACATAAGCACTTAGACAATGAAGGAAAGCTGGAGTTGCTGCACATGATGTCCAACGTTATGTCAAGGAATCAGATCGGGCTGCACAATGCACAAGGCAAGATAAAATGTCAAATGAAGAATTGAAGCTGCAGGATCCACGATGTCGGATACAATGTCCAGGACATCCTGCCCGAAAATACTGGACACATAAATCTGTTATATCTTTAACAGAGTGTGCAGGATCCACGATGTCGGACACGATGTCCTGACATCCGGCCCGAAAATACTGGACACATGAATCTGTTATATCTTTAACAGATTAATGTGCAGTTAGCAACAGATTTGGCGATCTATCTTTAGGAACGAATTAAAAGATAATTAAAGTTCGAATTACAAACTTGAATAGTTCGTTCAGGGATTAAAGATTAAAGATAAAAACTAGAAGATCAAACTGTATCTTTTAGATCTTTAAGTGCAGATTTTCAGGAAAATGATAGATCTCATCCAGCACAAGTAGTTGCAGCCCAGAAACGCACACTGCTATATAAACATGAAGGCTGCACGAGTTTTCGACCAAGTCCGGGATTGAAGAGTTATTTTGTGAGTTTTGGGACTTGAGTGTTTTGTGAGCCACCTTGATGTCACCCTAACATCAAGTGTTGGACCTGAGTGTGTAGAGTTGATCTCTATAGTGTGTGGAGTTGATCTCTATTGTTCAGAGAGCAATCTCTGGTGTGTATTTGAATTAATTGTAAACACGGGAGAGTGATTGAGAGGGAGTGAGAGGGGTTTCTCATATCTAAGAGTGGCTCTTAGGTAGAGATTGCACGGGTAGTGGTTAGGTGAGAAGGTTGTAAACAGTGGCTGTTAGATCTTCGAACTAACACTATTTTAGTGGATTTCCTCCCTGGCTTGGTAGCCCCCAGATGTAGGTGACGTTGCACCGAACTGGGTTAACAATTCTCTTGTGTTATTTACTTGTTTAATCTGTTCATACGGTCATATACAAGCCGCATGTTCTGAAGCGCGATGTCGTGACATCCTGTACGACATCTGTCCCCAGTATCAGAATTTCAATATGATTATGTGAAATTATTTGAGGAGTTTTACTCCCCATGTTGTAAGAAGAATTTTTGTATTTTGGACAAGATTTACTAGATTAGCGTGATAAGTTGTTATATTGGGATCATGAAATTGTGATTGAAATTATGTGTAAGTGATAAATTGAATATGTGATGAATTGTGAGATAACATGTTGCTTTGAGATTATAACATTGTTATTGAGATTGAGTATAAGTGCAAAGTTGAACATGTGTTGATTTGTGAGATACACGTAAACATGTGTTGGTGGATTGTGACATTGTGAGATGTTAAAATTGTGGACATGGAATTTGGTTGTGAATAAGTGTGTGGTTAATACTTGAGGTGATATTACTTGTGTTGTGAGTTGTGAATTATACAATAACTCGATCGGTGTTTACCTTAAGAAAAATGTTTAAGCACGAGGTGTTAAAAGGAACATGAAGGGTTCCAAGTTAGGAACCTAAGGGATTAAATTGTAGCGCAATGCGTGAGGCGTTAAAAGGAAAGTGTAGTGTTCTATGTTCGGAACCTGAGGTGTTAAATTGTAGCATATTATGTTAAATGTGTTTGAAAATAAGTGTGAAATCATGAGCAATGTTTGCATGCAAAAGTTATTTTAGGGGTTGGACCTGAATCAGGAAGGTGAGGCCTTAACGGATTCTTTAGAGTCTAGACCTTGGGGGTAAATACACTCGGTTTGAGTGCTCCTTTAAGCCTATGTTGATCCTATATGGTTCGAGCATTCTCGCAAAACAGAGTGACCTTGACTGGTCACCTTATGATTTCACTTAGTGAGAGTGACCTGACATACCCATTGTGTGGTGTATCTTGTTATGTACTCCTAGGCGCCTTGATATTGTTTTTCATTGACAAGGTACCACATTACATATAGAATTGAGTCTTAGTGTATCTGTTGCATAACGCATATGTAATGATCATTATGACTTATTACGTGATGGTGGGTAATGAATTATGTGAGTGTGAGATATTGTGTTGTACTTTAGATGTGTTGTTCTAAACACATGACTAATGTGAAGGTGCAAATATGGTTTTGTGATTAAATCCTTTGGGATAAGTGACGTTATGAAATGAGTGGTAAAATGATGCAAATTGTGCTATGTTGAACTGGTTATACTTATATTATATGTGTATATGTGTTTTCGTTTATCTCTACCCGTTTAGGAATGTGATAACTCACTCCCTGCATGTTATTTGTGTTTGGATCCTGTGATGATCTCAAACCTTGTGTTCGTGGGAGCATATGGCTAGGTGAATTGCTTTAAGGAACCTTGTGTTGGAGGACGTCAGGGCACAACGTTCTGATAGGATGTTCATTGGGGGCATGGATTTCAATTTTAATTGCATAATGTTTTGAACATGTTATTTTACCTTATTTTATTTTGTTGCTTAACTTGAGTTATTTTGTAAACTTGAGCAACCTTATTTTGAGCCGAAAATATTTCTGATAAGTTTTATTTGGTAACAATGAAGTGAGTGTGAACCTTTTACCCATATGAACTCTGTTATGCTTGGAAAATAAAATCTCATTTTATGTAATTCCATATTTTCATGTATTTTATTATATAAATATGTACATCGGGGAGGGGAGGGGGGGTAGAGGGTGTCACACTAATCCACTTATACTCAACAAAACTAAATGACAACCCATGTTGAATGATAGCTCTTGAAAGCAAATCCTCTACATGTTTTTGATCTATTTCCCAAAACCTTAATCTTCCTGCTTAATCAATTATCATATTTCCCAATTCTGCATTTTTTCTTCTGATGTAGTTGCCCATGGCCTCTTACTTGTTCTATCATTATTGTCATTCTCATTTTCATTCTCTTTTGAAATAGGAGGCATGTGTTCATTTGATTCATCAACAATTTCTGAGTCCATTTTGTTATCATATGATTCAAAATTTATATTAGAATTGACAACTAGTCACTACTCACTACACTTACATAGTTACACAACATCAAATTACTACACAATCACTTACAATTTACACAACTCATAGGTCACAACACAACTAGCATTAAGAGCCAATCAATACCCAATTAAACAACAACCAGTCACTACACAATCACTGATCAAACAACAACCAATCACTAGTACAAGTCTACAATCAAATGGTAAAGCATTGGGATGATGAAGTTACCTGTTAAATGTCCACTTCTTATCTACCAAATGCTTTCAATGACAATACCAAAGGGTCCAAAAGAGAGCTCAACAACATATTAAAAGTAGTAAAAAAAAGAACAAGTTATTTAAAATATTTATACCAATTAGAGACCGATTTAACCACTTTAACCTATTTAAGATATTGTTAATTAAAATTAACCAACTTAACCCCTTTTATTAGTCTTATGAATTAGATATTTGTTTCTTAGCATCGGAATATCTAATATAATATAATATAGAACAAATCTCCCCATAACTAGCTTTAATCATTGGCTTATATATTATTTTTTATTTATATTTATATTAATCTTAACATTATATATACTTAAGATATTATTATTATCTTTAGCAAAAAAGGAATTATTATTAGAGTTATTTTAAAATAAATATAATTATGAAACAATCAAATTGATGTATATATACTTTACTTAATTTGGAACAATCAATAGTATAATGATCTAAATTTAAATAAAATTAAAAAGAAGATAAATTAGAATTTACTCTCATTCATTGTGTTATATGCATGAAATGTGGTATTGTCATGTTATCGTAGGAGGGATTATTGATAGTAAAGTACAATTTGAAACCTCTAGCAGAACATAGAACCAAGAAGAGTGTGAATTTAGAGTGCAAGACTATAATGGCTTCTAACTTAGCAATCAAAAGATTCAAAACATATTGGGCATCAAACAAGTCCCACCTTCCAGTAATGATTTAAGTGGGAACAATTTACCATAGGAATACTGCAACAAACCATCTAAACAATTCTCCTTTCTATTTTTATGATAGGTGGTAAAATAGCTAGGCATATAAAACTATATGTGAAATAAGGTGATTGATTAAGGATGTAGATAATTTCAGGATGTCCATTGGTTTGTGAGGATTGATTTTAAAACCATCCAACAACCATACTAATACACTCAATTTAGCAAAATGAATAGTAGACTAAGCCAATGGATATGGCTAACATGACACTGAACCAAAAGCTTTCAAGAATCAGCACAATAGCATATGGTCGTTTAATGTACTATTTCTTTTGATCTGAAAATAAAATTAGTTTAGAAGCAGCAAACGGAATAGATTCCTTTCAGTTTCCTTGCCTCTTGTCACAACCTCCACTCCTTATGGTTCACATAGACCCGGGTGTAGGGCCTAACATCTCAATGTGTGTGCGAGATGTAGGTGTCATGTGTGTGTAGAAAAAATATTTTTAACTATGAATGTAATTGATAGACAACACACACCAAACACAACAACATAGCAAAGGTTATGTACAAATATGGACAAAACCAAAGATAAAAGGGGAAAGGGAAAATAAATAAAGAAGAAGTCATGATAAAATGTTGCATACTGATCGAAAGGCTTAACTCTCTAATAGTCCGCAGTGCAGTCGCTAACTGTCGCAACTTGCCCTTCGGCGGGGGCACGACATGGGACCCGATGGTGCGTCTTCCAAGGAAGAAAAACGCGTGGAGTCGCTACCAACATTTATTTGAGGAAAACATCGGAAAAACCAAAATGGAAAAGGTCTAAGGTCTGCGCATTTTGAAAATGAGGGTTCGAGAGTCATTTACGCACAAGGAAGGTATTAGCACTCCACGCGCCCGTCATAAGGGACGACAACCTCTAATCGAGTGTGCAATTATGTATTTTCCCTTTTTATGTTTTTTACTTTTTTGGGGTCGACAAGGGTGTTTCCCTCGCTCCTACGTATTCCTCAATTGCGATGAGGAAATCAGACCTACGTAGTTCTTTAAGAACTGAACGTTGGTTAAATTGTTTTTTTTAATCTTTTTTGAAAGATTAATTTTAACCGAGCAAAAGTCATTTAAGGCGTTGGACCTCGAAATGATCTTTTGAAAAGATGAGAGAGTCATTAAGGCATTGGACCTTGAAATGATCTTTCTCAAATTTGAAAGGCGAGAATCGTTAAGGTGATGGACCTTGAAACGATCTCTTGATTTTTGAAACGAGAGAATTGTTAAGGCGTTGGACCTTGAAACGACCTCTTGATTTTTTTTGATGAAATGAAGAAGTTTATGAGTTGGTTTTGTTTGTTTTTTTGCTTATTAATCTTCAATCCTTTTTTAAGATAACTTGCAGCGTTAATGACCTGTTAAAACTTATTTTTTTTTATGAAAAGAGTTTACAACATAAATGATCGGTCGAAACTTATTTAAACAATGATTAAGTGAGATTACAACATTAACGATAAGTTGAAATTCATTTAAACAGTGATTAAGTGAGATTACAACACAAACAATCGGTTGAATTTTATTTTAATGGTGATTAAACGAGATTACGGTATGAACGATCGGTCAAAACTCGCTTTAAACAAAGAAAAAGATCACCGATGACAGAAGAAGGAGATGAAGAGCGAAGAACGAATTCAATTCCTTAAAGCAAGCACTAACCGGATGAAGAGCGAAGAACGAATGATGAACGAATGAAGAACGACCGAAGAATGAACAACGAACGGTGTAGGAATCGATCACAGATGAAATTCGGGAGCGTTTCGGCCTTATTTTCTCTTCTTTCTTCTTCCTTTATCTTCCTTTCTTCTTCTTTCTGGACCTCTGGACTTCAGGGAACTTAGAGACCCTTTACTTCAGCCTTCTCACGCTCATTTATAGCAAAACAAAGCATTTGGGTTGAAGGTAGCTCGCTGTTCACTTCCGGCAAGTGCACCGTGATGCAATCCTACCCCGCAAGGGCATTGGATAGAAAACTCCAAGTAGATTGGGCCAGAGATGCAAGAGAAGGCCCTAGGGTTCTTTTGAGCCTTAGGGTAGATTTCGGGCCCATGGGCTAAGTACGAGCCCGCTTATCTTTGTAAATATTAGATTAAGGTTTCATTATTTTTGGGCCTTGTATTTAGGGCTCCATAATGTAGGTAGGGTACCCTAGAAATATAGGATTTTTCAGCCCTTGTATTTTAGGGCACCTAGACTAGTTTTTGTATTAGGGGTAGTTTTGTAATTTCACATGCACTAAGTGGATATTTGATGTGTGTGGTTGGAAATAAATTTAATTGAATTGGTAGAAGCCCAATCCAATTAAATTTTAGAGGGGGAGGTGAGCATTTGCTTACTACACCCCATTGCCACATCATATAGTCACACTTTGTGCATGTCCTTCATGCTTTTCATGCCTCATGACACCTAAGCACACTTAGTGGAGAATCTTGGAATTGATCTTGGATTAGTGGGCTGAACCATAACTAAAATTCACTAATCATAATTAGTGAAATTTTGGCTCCAAAGTTTGGCTCCACAAATTCAATTTCAAATTCAAGTGAAATTTGAATTTCCCTCCAATTTTGTGTGACACTTAGGCTATAAATAGAGGTCATGTGTGTGCATTTTTTTCAACTTTGATCATTTGAATATTAACTTCAGATTTCAGAGCTCCTTTTGAGCACAAAATTTCGTGCTCTTCTCTCCCTCTCCCTTCATTCATCTCCTTCTTCCTCCAAGCTCTTATCCATGGCCTCCTATGGTGGTGAGCTTCTTCTAGACTCATCTTCTCCTTGAAGTGGCGTCTCCTCTCTCTCTTCCTTCTCCATTCCGCTGCCATTTATCTTCCAAGAAGCAAAGGAATCCATTGATGAAGAAGATCCTAGGCCTACAAGCTCCAATGGAGTTTGCATCATGTGGTATCAAGAGCATCTTCATCTAGGTGATGTTCTTTTGCTTCCTCTATCTTTTTGTTCGGTGAATTCTCTTTAATTCCTTTTTCTTCATCTTATTCTCCATGTATATCCTCCATTGTCTTGTGGTTTGGTGCTGTTTAGAGTAGATTAAAAAAAAATAAACCGATTAAATCTTAGATCTACACTTGTTCTTGCATTTCTATGGTTCAAATTTTGTAGATCTACTCTTGAATCTTGTTTTTGTGTTGATTTTAGGTTCTATCAATTTTCATTCATAATATTCTTGTTCTGAACCTTTAGATCTAAATTTTGTTCCAAAATATTGATTAGAAAAAAAAAAACACAAAAATCTAAGTGTAAATCACTTAATCCATGTTGTCTTAGAGTCATGTTTAGTCATAGTAATTGTCACATTATGTTCTAAGTTTGTGTTGAATTTTATTTTGTTTATTGAATTCTAGACACATTTGTTCATGTATTCTTGTCATTCTTAGCCTATCTTTTGAATTTTGAGTCTAATTCATGCATGTTATTTAGTTCATAACATGTTCTAAATCAATTCCTAGAAGTAGTCTTGTTCTTGAACTTTTTTTTTTGCTTTCTAAGTTTCCTACATGATGCCTATGATGAAGTTGAGTTGTGGTGCTGAGTTGTGGCTGGATTTGTGAATCAAAATAAGTCTTAAGCTCTCTTTAATTGTGTTATTCAAGATAATTGAGCATAAGCAAACACAAATTGTAACTATCCAAGCCTTAAGCAACATAAACACTACTCTTGATTTCTAGGCTGAAATCGCTGGTGCTGGCAGCTTGAACATACGAACTTGTATAAATTACTGGGAATTGGTAACTACGTTTTTTGAGCTGAAACTTTTACTGAATTTTCTAGACATCTGGACCAAAATTATAAAAAAAGAATCAAGCGATTTGGATTAAAGAAAAAAATAATAAAAATCTCACAAGTTGGCAGAAAAATCAGTGTCCAGGAAAAAAAAAGAAAAGTGAAAGGAAAGTGTGCTTGTTGTTTTGGCTCAAAATTTGTTCTATAATTGGTGCATATTTTATACCAATCCTAGTTCTGAAATTTCAATTGAACATTATTGTGAAAACAAGTGCCAAAACTAGAGGTTTCTTGAGTCTTTTTTTTTAGAGTTTTTCTACTCTACTCTAGAGCCATTCTAGGTTTCTCTTTGAGTCCTAGCTTACTTTTTGTGCTTTTCATTGCTTTAATTGTTGAATAATCCTTGGAAATTTGTCTTGTTAAAACTCTATTGGTTTAGCTTTCATTTCATTTTTTTTTTGTCTTTGGTTATTGCTTGTCTCTTTGTTTCCTTGCTTGTGAGTTGCCATATAGGGAATTGGAAAGGAGGATTGGTGCCATATCTTGAAGAATTTGAGTCAAGAAGCAAGGGGCCAACCACCTTAAGAGCTATTGGACTAAGAAGCACTCCAAATTGAGTGAAACACTAAAGAGAGAATAGCCACCACAATTGAGGACTTTTTTCTTTGTAATTTTGTAATTGGCAATTTGCTTTGCTTTCAAATTTTGTAACAAAAAGGCCTTTCATTGGAAGTAAGTTGGGAGCCTCCGCTAGGTCACCCTACTTCCATTTGTGTGTAATAATTTTAGGCAATTTCCCCTTAGGATAGTGAGTGTTTTGTTGGGAACCTTAAATGAGGTCATCCAAACACTCTTAGGATCCGCCTAGTTTGCATTTCTTGCACTTTAATTTCTTGCTTATTTTCATAGCTTATTTCCTTTACCCTCCATTGTCAAACTGCCTAGATAGCTTGCCTTTTACTAATTAGTTTTTACCTTATCTTTCACACCTCTTTTAGTGTTTATTTTGGCTAGTTTCAACCATAGTTTATTTTACCTTTTGTTTTCAAACCCCCAACAAGAAAGAACCATAACTTAGGAACCAACATGAGTCTTCATTCTTCATCTAGTGTTAATGGTGAGGGTTCTACTCCTAAGGACCCCTTGTATAAGATATTAGATGAGTTGAGATCCCTTAAGTTGTGGAAAGAAAAACAAGAGAGAAAAGAAAAAGGTAAAAAAAGAGTGGAAGAAATAAGTCAAGATGAAAGAAAGAAAATAAGAGAGGAAGAAAGAAGAAAAATAATGAAAGAAATGAAAAGAGAAAAACATGTCTCCTATAGTAGTCATAACTCTTGCAAGAGCCTAAGTGAAGAACTTCGTGACTATTATGAAGGAAGGCATAGGTCACATCTTAGACCTCACTCCCATAGGAG
This sequence comes from Glycine soja, assembly GCF_004193775.1. Taxonomy (NCBI): domain Eukaryota; kingdom Viridiplantae; phylum Streptophyta; class Magnoliopsida; order Fabales; family Fabaceae; genus Glycine; species Glycine soja. The sequence goes on along the minus strand of NC_041018.1, from coordinate 27,143,578 downwards.
AGAAAATGAAAGAAAGCCTCAAGAGGTTAACATTAAACTCCCATACTTCCATGGGAAGGACAATGTAGAGGCCAATTTAGATTGGGAAATAAGGGTAGAGCAACAACTTAAAAGGAAGTCTACTTCAAAATCTTATGGCTCTCACTCTTATCCAAAGAAAGACCAAGGTCAAGGAATCTTAGGGGTGAGACCTTCTAAGCCCAAAGATGATAAGGGGAAGACAATAGAAAAGCAACCCCTTAAGGCTAGTATGCAAGAGAAGACTAGCTCCATGAAGTGCTTTAAATGTCTTGGAAGAGGACACATTACTTCTCAATGCCCCACCAAGAAAACCATGATTATGAGGGGCCAAGACATTTATAGTAGCCAAGATGAGGCTACTACTTCACCTTCCTCTAGTAAAAGTGAAGAAGCAAAAGGGGAAGAATCTAGTGAAGAGATCTACCCCCAAGAAGAAGGACAACCTTTAATGGTTAAGGAGGAGTGTAAGGAGGTAAGTGTCTCCTCCAAGAGGTTAGCTAAGAAGGAAAGACATTTTGAAATAAAGACAAATATTAAAGAAATTTCCCTTCTTAGACAACCTCCACATTTTCTCCTTTGTAAAAAGACACTTGTTAGCATTGCCACATCTCTTAGGCTTGAGTTTATTCCTCAAGTAAAGGAGTTGTTGGATGAGGGTTTGCTTCGCAAGAGATTAAATCCTTGTGCTTTGTTGGTGCCCAAAATAGGTATTATTAGGCACCAAATCCCTAAAATAGGTGGTGTGATGAATGCTTTGGGTGGTGCAACACTCTTTTGTAAAATTACTCATGCACCCAACATCTTCATGATTTGTGTACATAGGGACTCATTAGGTAGGTTTGTTCTTATTTTTAGTTTCAATACAAACTTAGGCACTCATATGGGACACCTTAGGTTTGTCATACTTTTTGGTAGGAATAATCAACATGAAAATACAGAAAAAGGTATGTTCTATTGCTTTACTTTTCTTAATTTTTTAAATTGTGATCAAAGGGTTCCCATGAACCCTAAGAGAATAAAGGTCATTCCTGAGTGGCCTGCTCCACCAAGTGTAAGAAAAATTTGGGGCTTCCAAGACTTAACAAACTTTTACAAAAGGTTTGCCCCATATTTTTCTATACTTGTAGCACCACTCATTGAGTTGGTGAGGAACCATGTTCCTTCATGGGAAGATGCCCAGGAAATGAGTTTCCAGACCTTACCTTACTTCAACATACTAAACACCACTAATACATATGTTTTTGTTCTTTTTACAGGTGTTGAGGAAAAAAGCCCAGAGTTTCAAGAACCTCGGGATTTGAGGTCAAATCCTTTTCAAGGGGGAGGGAATGATGCAATCCTACCCCGCAAGGGCATTGGATAGAAAACTCCAAGTAGATTGGGCCAGAGATGCAAGAGAAGGCCCTAGGGTTCTTTTGAGCCTTAGGGTAGATTTCGGGCCCATGGGCTAAGTACGAGCCCGCTTATCTTTGTAAATATTAGATTAAGGTTTCATTATTTTTGGGCCTTGTATTTAGGGCTCCATAATGTAGGTAGGGTACCCTAGAAATATAGGATTTTTCAGCCCTTGTATTTTAGGGCACCTAGACTAGTTTTTGTATTAGGGGTAGTTTTGTAATTTCACATGCACTAAGTGGATATTTGATGTGTGTGGTTGGAAATAAATTTAATTGAATTGGTAGAAGCCCAATCCAATTAAATTTTAGAGGGGGAGGTGAGCATTTGCTTACTACACCCCATTGCCACATCATATAGTCACACTTTGTGCATGTCCTTCATGCTTTTCATGCCTCATGACACCTAAGCACACTTAGTGGAGAATCTTGGAATTGATCTTGGATTAGTGGGCTGAACCATAACTAAAATTCACTAATCATAATTAGTGAAATTTTGGCTCCAAAGTTTGGCTCCACAAATTCAATTTCAAATTCAAGTGAAATTTGAATTTCCCTCCAATTTTGTGTGACACTTAGGCTATAAATAGAGGTCATGTGTGTGCATTTTTTTCAACTTTGATCATTTGAATATTAACTTCAGATTTCAGAGCTCCTTTTGAGCACAAAATTTCGTGCTCTTCTCTCCCTCTCCCTTCATTCATCTCCTTCTTCCTCCAAGCTCTTATCCATGGCCTCCTATGGTGGTGAGCTTCTTCTAGACTCATCTTCTCCTTGAAGTGGCGTCTCCTCTCTCTCTTCCTTCTCCATTCCGCTGCCATTTATCTTCCAAGAAGCAAAGGAATCCATTGATGAAGAAGATCCTAGGCCTACAAGCTCCAATGGAGTTTGCATCACACCGGATCGCACAAGTAGTATAAAACGGTAAGAACCGTGTATCGAACTCTCGGAGAACTTGTGTTGCTTGGTAAGCTATTTCAGTGAATAGGTGTCTGGAAAATCTAAGTGTGAATATGAACAGGTATGTAAACTATCTATGCAAAAAGGAAAATCACGCGAGAGAAATGATGTGTAAAAACAAGTAGAAAACGCGTTGGTCTTCCTAATAGGTGCCTGATGCTGAAAGGATATTTTCTATCTAACAATGCTCATGTTTTCCTATGGTGTCTCTTGAGATGCTAAACCCCGATTCCTCATGATAGTTTTGCCTAATCCTGATCAAGCATCATCCTCAGATTCCACTAGTTGGAATAAACTCAACTAGGACCGCATTAAGACAAACATACTACAACTAAATTATCGCACCCCGATTCCTCGTGATAGTGTGACAACTTAGCCCTGTCCTATCAAGGTCATTAGAATCATACCAGTTTCCACTGTTGAATGACCCTAACAAAGCATGCATCTACATGATCAAGGTAAAGGCATACTAGAATGAAAAGCTGATAGCACAGAGAACACACAAAACATCATTAAATAGATAGAACGATATTCTACAAGGAAGATCCAACAGAGGATTTTAGCTTTCCATAACCAGGAAGCCTCCTTTACAACAAAGAGAACAACAAGATGAAAGATTACAAAAATACAAGGGGTGAGGATGTCTCCTTCACCTCTAGGATCTCACAACCACTCACAAACTCATCTCAATCTCTCAGAACGGCTTCTGCTTCAAGCTCTGATCTCTACAGATCTTCACACAGCAAAATCTCTCAAAACTCTTTGGAACTTGGACCTTTCTCTCTCTAGAATCACTAGACATGCAAAGCTTCAGCTCTCAGCCCAAACTCCCTTCACAAAATATGATTTCAGGCTTAAATAGGTGGCCTTGTTCGTGCTCGTGCGCTTAGCGCAATTTTGAACCTCTTAGCGCACATTAGTGAATTTCGGCTTAGCGCGTGCTTTTCTCGCTCAGTGGATGGACTGAAGCGGTGCACTTAGTGAGATGAAGTGGTGTGCTCAGCGAACCTGTACAACTCATCTTCTTCCAAATTCTTCCTCGCGCTTAGCCAATGAGTGTTGCGCTTAGCGGATGCTCGCTAAGCCAGCAGATTGGCTTAGCGAGAAGGTGAAAAACAACACTTTTTAGAGTCGCGTAATTAACATGAAATTGAGAGAAAATGATTATTAAACACACAAAATGGAAGTACTAAGTATTTATTACCTATACTTAACAGAAAGTACTTATAACACTATAAAATAACCATAAATTGGGGAAGTTTGATACAATTTACACAAGTTTTATACACAAAAGTTAGTCGTATTCATCGACTAACAACTCCCCCAAATTTACAGTTTTGCTTGTCCTCAAGCAAAAAGAGAACAACTCACTTATCCTCAAGTGGCAATAACATGCAGTGATCATGTACAAAGGTGTATGCAACAAAAATTATTGATTGCATGATAAGAAAAATGAAGCATTATGTACTCATCACTTGTCTTTCACAAAATATGCAGCTATTCAAAGAGTAGAATAAAATGTAAGCTATATCATTAGATGAAGTTAATCATAAGACAAATATTAAGGAAAATAGCTTAAACCACAGTCTCACGGCTACTGTTTCACTCAAGCACAAGTGTTTAAGCTATTCATTAATAACAACTAACAAGAGATCCAATCTTTGAATTTCATCTCATGCCATAAAGTTAGAAATGTATAAACAGAATTAGAAGGACTTTCCCTGGCTTGTAGTGAGGCTTGGCTACAAAAATTCATTGGTTCTTTTAGGATTCAAAGATTTAGATTCTAAGAGCGAAAATCCTAGACTTATCCAAGTGATCTTTTCCATACAAGTAGCTTTCTCATTATCTTTTCCTATTACTTTGCTTCTGACCTTATTATAATAACACAATTTTTTTTAACATACAACTTATTTGTTGTGTGTGCTGATGCTTTACCCTTATCTTTACATCCTTATTAACTTCACTCCCCCAAATTTGGGGTAAATTTGCCTTGAACCATATGCTCTCCTAGAATCTAAGCAAGGTATCTGGAGATAATGATTTAAGTTCAAGGTTCAAATTTTTGACAATATCATTCAGCTCATAAAGGGTGCAAAGGATACAATTTATCATTCAAGGTAAGCTTTTTGGTCAAAAGGCTTGTATATGCATAATCATGGCCTTCATCATGTCCTGATTTATACATTTCATTCTAAAATTCAAAGATTCATGCAAAGATTATTACTCACAGCTAGTCGTTCACTCACAGTGTAAGATCACACTCTCACCGGTTTTGGTTCAAGCTTTTCTTTCTCAATCAATTTGTCTACTGACTAACAATTCTAATTGCAAGTTCACATTCTTGCTCTTTCTTTGTCTAACATACACACTTGTTCAAACTCATGAAAAGGAACACAAACTCCATCACAATCATGCATTCAATTCAAAATAAAAGCATATAACCATTTTCACAAATCAATAAAAGTGCTTCTCTGCCATATCATTAAAAACCAAGTTAAACTGTTCAAAATGCTTTAGGATGAGCAAATCAACTAATCATAAATAAAACTAGCAGTGTATGTAGGCATAAAGGAAATACTGTACTAAAACCATAATAATAATAATATGAAAAGCAACAAAAAAACAAAATCATCAGGAATTTAAAATTCCTGTGACTGGTCCTGTGTATCCTGTGTCTGACCATCCTCCTCATCTGTCAGATGAAGCACTGGAGTAGTTGGAGGAGAAGTGTTCAGTGTTAGGACTGGAGCATTTTGACCCTCTGATAAGTCCAAGACAAGAGTGGAAGGGTCTGCTGCAGGCTGAGGTGAGGGTATGTCCTCCCCTTGTGCTGGGGGCTCAGAAGCTGCCTCAAGAGATCTCTCAGGTGTGGCCGCAGCTTCCTGTGTCTCCTCTGCCTCCATCCCCCTGACAAAAGGCTCTGGAATGGTGGCCTTGGATGAATCATCCTCCACATGCTGTGGTACCTGGGTTGTGGGACCTTCATCTTCCTTGCAAAGAGAAGACTGAGTCCCGTGCCAGGCTACGAACTCAGTGAACTGTTCCACTGAAGGAATAGATCCTGGAGGCGCCACCACCTGTAAGCTCTGTAATAGAATAATCTTCCCCTAATGGATACTCTGAAGCATGGTTTCAAGACGCTGAAAATCTGCAGAAGCTGGGATAGAAGAAGTTGATGAGGTACGTGCTGGAATAGGAGCTGTAGAAGTGGAAGGAGGCTCAACTGGCCTCGTCCTTGCCCTCCTGGCCCCTCTGATAGAAACTGTTAGATCATCAAGATTCCAACAGTTTTTCCTGATATAGGCCAAGTTGATGACTAGGCTTAGGCGCTCAAAAACCAAGCTGTCAGAATTAACCCTTCTGGCCTTACACAGGGCGGTGATCAGAGCAAGGAACCCAAGTCTAGAAGAGTTAGACTGGACCATAGATGTGATCTGGCTAGAGATAAGGGCTCCCACATTCATGTCCATCTGAGAGACTAGGCCAAAGATCATCCTAGCTCTATCTACTATCAGGTCTGAGGTGTGTGAAGTAGGAGCCAGGTTGGAATATGAGAGAACACTCCACACCTGAGCAAGAGTCATCAAATCTTTCCTGAGAATCTTCCCAAGATGGCCCTCAGAGTTCAAAATAAACCCTCGGCCTGGTATACATAAGGCAGCCTCAATCTCTTTATAATCTATGGGCAACCTGCAGTATCTGGAATATGCTGGTAAAGTCTCACCCTCAGCTAATATCACATGTGTCTCCAATAATGTGTTGAGGCTGTCTGCATCAATCCTCACCAAGTGGCCTCTGACCCTGACTTGCTTTGGTGAAGGGTCTTCAGAGCTATAAAGGTTGGCATAAAACTCCTTCACCAAAGCTAAGTCTATTCTGCTGTCAACTAAATTGGTAAGGCATTTATGGAAGTTACGCCTCTCCAATTCAGCCTTAAACTCATCCAACTCAGTGTGGTATATTTCCACCTTCCTCTCAGGTAAGATGTGTCTTCCTAAAATGTTATCCATGTATCGATTCTAGGCCTCAAAGGAGTGAAATCTCCTTGTATCATACTGTGATGTGGGCCTTGTACCAATACCCTTTCTTTTCTAGAAGCCATATGTAGGTAAAGGTATCAAACAATTAATCAGGATACAATTTATTAAAAATCAAAACTGAAAAAGACACTGGCCGCTTAGCGAGACATGACTTTCTTAGCGGGCCTTCTCAAAAGAACACACTATCGCTTAGCGAAAGCTACAGAAATTCAGCTTCTGCATAATTGGCTTAGCTGGCAAGAGCCCGCTAAGCCTAAAATCAGCCGCAAGGATATGTGCTTAGCTCCTCATAAGCTTCACTTAGCGGCATTAAACAGAGCAAAAATTTCACTAAGTTATGGGAGCTTAGCGAACAGGGTCACTCAGCTCAGAAAATGCTACAACGAATTTCGCTTGGCCTATAGAAGCTCGACTTAGCGCGTGACTATCAACAAAATTTTTGACTAAGTTACCTGGGCTTAGTGAATCAGCCTCACTTAGCCATAGGTACTTCATCAAGAGAATGAATATTGATCCTCAAAAGATAAACTCGCTTAGCGCGGTAGGCGTGCTTAGCGAGTTTTTCCGGAAAACTCATATATTCAATGAATATTGATGAACTCGCTTAGCGTAGCATGCTCGCTTAGCGAGTTCATCACGTTTTCCAAAAAATCGCAGCTCGTTTTCTTCCTTTTTTCGGGCCTCAAACAGGCATATCAAACATGCACAACCCTCAGTACAATGTACATAATGCAAAACATGTGAAAAGTCCTAAAATGTTAACTACTACTAAAACAGTAAAACCCTAAAAATATAAAACTTAATCTAAGGTTCTCTATCCTAAAGTTCAATGAAATAACAAAGAAGAGAGCAAGGAACTTACTTATGATGTTAAAGCTTAGTGATTCAGAGTAGATATGGCACAGAGAAAGCACAGATGCAAGAAGGGGAAGTTTTGGGAGAGAGAGAGAGAGCAAGGGATGCAAAATTCTTGCTAATGGGAGTGTAACTGATTTTACCCCCACTAAGTAAGTTTCGAATTTCTCGCTAAGTGGCATGGTTTGCTAAGCGGGCGAGCGAGATGGTTGGTTTCTCAAGGTGAAATTCTGATACTGGGGACATATGTCGTACAGGATGTCACGACATCGCACTTCAGAACATGCAGATTATATATGACCGTATGAACAGATTAAACAAGTAAATAACACAAGAGAATTGTTAACCCAGTTCGGTGCAACGTCACCTACATCTGGGGGCTACCAAGCCAGGGAGGAAATCCACTAAAATAGTATTAGTTCGAAGATCTAACAGCCACTGTATACAACCTTCTCACCTAACCACTACCCGTGCAACTTCTACCTAAGAGCCACTCTTAGATATGAGAACCCCTCTCACTCCCTCTCAATCACTCTCCCGTGTTTACAAATAAATCAAAGACACACCAGAGATTGCTCTCTGAACAATAGAGATCAACTCTACACACTCAGGTCCAACACTTGATGTTAGGGTAACATCAAGGTGGCTCACAAAACACTCAAGTCCCAAAACTCACAAAATAACTCTTCAATCTCGGACTTGGTACAGAACCCGTGCAGCCTTCATGTTTATATAGCAGTGTACGTATCTGGGCTGCAACAACTTGCGCTGGATAAGATCTATCATTCTCCTGAAAAATCTGCACTTAAAGATCTAAAAGATAAAGTTTGATCTTTTAGTTTTTATCTTTAATCTTTAATCCCTGAACGAACTATTCAAGTTTGTAATTCGAACTTTAATTATCTTTTAATTCGTTCCTAAAGATAGATCGCCAAATCTGTTGCTGACTGCACATTAATCTGTTAAAGATATAACAGATTTATGTGTCTAGTATTTTCGGGCAGGATGTCCTGGACATCGTATCCGACATCGTGGATCCTGCAGCTTCAATTCTTCATTTGACATTTTATCTTGCCTTGTGCATTGTGCAGCCCAATCTGATTCCTTGACATAACGTTGGACATCATGTGCAGCAACTCCAGCTTTCCTTCATTGTCTTAGACACTTCCTGAGCAGGTACGAGCAGTTATGCAAGTGGGATCAGCAACTTTCATTATCAGAGTAATCAAGCACAGCGGTATCTGTAGTGGCAACAGCAAAATTCTGCAAGTTGCAAGTCGTTTCCAGGATGTCAAGACATCTCACGTGACATCAGCTTTCTGCTCCCCCTGTCTCCATGCTCCTACTGCTGTGAAGCAGTTCACTGCGGCATCTTCTATCAGCTACTAGTTTTAGTAGCTTACAACAATCATCATCAGCAGCAGTAGTATAAATACTACTCCCCCTCAAAATCATATAACTACTACTCCCCCTCAAGCAGCAGTAGTATAAATACTACTCCCCCTCAAAATCATATAACTACTACTCCCCCTCAAAATCATAAATCATGCATAATATAATATCCTACTACTCCCCCTTTTTAGACAGAATTTGGCAAAAATAGAATGCATGAAATTAATGTGCAAATATTACAGACCAATAACTAGTAAAAGTAAAAGCAAAAATAAAGGTCTGATGGTCATGGGGTGGCATCAGAATCATCATCATCTGATTCTGTATCCTCTGCTGCATCTTCTTCTTCCTCAGCTGCTTCTCCATCATCAATGCCATTGTCTGAGAGTCTTTTGATCAGGCGTTCCAGCTCCATTTTCTTCTCTGTGTTGGCTTTGATGGTTGCCTCCAGCACCTTGCATGTGTCCTTGAGTTCAGCAATCAAATCATCCTTGGACACAGCACCTGAAGCAGCAGCTTTCCCTGATGTCGAGACAATGTCTGGGACATGTGTCCCCTCAAACAGTTTGTAATGCAGGGATAGAGGAGATTCTCTCTTCTTCACAGAGTCAATGTTGTTTAAGATATTGGGATGTTGACTCAACATAATGCCACACAATACAGTTGGGAAGGCAATGGGTAATTTGACAGCAAAAGATTCTGAATGCTTAATAGTTTGATCAAAAATATAGTTTCCAAAATTAAATTTGGACTCGGTTCCAACAGCATACAGAAATTTACCCAAACCTGTGGCAACAGTGGAAGTATGATTGGTGGGTACCCAGTTGGCAGTGCCAATCCTATGCAGGATTGCATACTTCACACTTAGCTTCCCTGCAGAAAGCTTCCCTTTCTTTGGCCAATGCTGGACTTGCTTGGCAGTGATTTCCTTGGCAATTTGATGCTAAGAAACAGCAATATCCACCACTCCTTCAGTTGGTCTGCCCAGGTATTTGTTGATTACAGCAGGGGAGAATCTAATACATTTTCCTCTGACAAACACTTTCTGATACTCATCACTCTTTCTGTTTGTTATGTCAGAGGGAATGTTGACAATGAATTCCCTGACTAGGCTTTCATAACAATCTCCCAACTTGGTGACTGTTTTCAGCAGTCCAGCAGCCTTGATGAGGTCCATGATCTCCTTGCAATCCAAGGCATCTCTTCCTAGTTCTCTTTCTACAGCAAGTCTGCGTTGATATACAAATTTCCACCTTTCAACATTGCCAATGGAGTGGAATGAAATGTTGTCCAATGGGGCATCAGGGACATTTCCAGGCACCTTTTTCCCTGATTTCTTGGCTCTCTTGATGTCGGGAACATCTAGTTCGACATCATCATCAGAATCAGATGAGGAAATTTCTTTCCTCTTCTTGGAAGGGATTGCAACTTTGCTCCATCTGGATGTGGTAGGAGTGATTGGTGTGCTCTTCTTCTGTGCAATAGTTTTGATTCGTCCAGACCTAGTAATGGGGGTTTTTCCCTTTCTGCTTTGTAATCTTTCTGCAATGCCAAGTGCCAACTTTTTGACAATGGGTTCCTCATCAGATTCTACCTCTTCTAGATCAATGAGGTCACCTGGAGCAGGTTCTGGTGCCCTTGGTGCAGGGGTCTCCTCTGTGGCTTGATCCTCTTCCTCTGTTGATTTCTCTTTACTGGATGAAGAGAGGACTTCAGCATTTGGGGTGGAAGATGTTGGGACATCTTTATCAGCATCAGGGACAGAAGCATTTTTCAAAATGTTATTCACAAGACTGCGGATCTTCTTATCCATCTCAGTGTCTACTTCCCTAGGGCTTGTTGCAAAGCTAGGGTTTTCAGAAATCTTCACTCCCTGTTGTCTTTTAGGGATCAGTTTCTCAGGAACAGGGCCTTGACCAGGAATCATTTGTATGGGTTGGATATTGAATTCGGGTTGTTCCTGGTTTGATGGAGTTTTGGAGGATGATGGAGATGATGGTACAGAGGGTGAAACAGGGGATGAGGTTTCTTTTGGTGAGGTAGCCATGGAGAAGCAGAGCTTTTGGAGTGGTTTCGTGAATATCTGAGAAGTGTTGGGAAATGAAAACGAGATTGCCACGAAAATGTAAGTTTGAATGAGGAAGGTAGGGGGACGGAGTTTGAATTTGTTTTGGCTCAGTAGTGAACGTGCTATTAATGTTGAGTGAGACGTTTGAGCACGTTCAGATAGAAGTAGCTGCTATAATTCCTCTAGCAGACAAATGCCCAGCTTGCCCCTCAGTTTTTCAAACTGATTTGCATCCAAAGCTTTTGTGAAAATATCTGCTACTTGTTCCTCAGTGGCAACATGCTTCAGTGTGATAACTTTATCATCAACAAGATCTCTAATATAGTGATGTCTAATGTCAATGTGCTTGGTTCTGCTGTGTTGAACAGGATTTTTAGAAATATTGATAGCACTCATGTTGTCACAGTACAATGTCATGACATCTTGTTCGACATTGTACTCCTTCAGCATCTGCTTCATCCAAACTAGTTGTGAACAGCTGCTTCCTGCTGCAATATACTCTGCTTCTGCAGTAGATAGGGACACACAGTTCTGCTTCTTGCTGAACCATGAAATAAGATTGTTTCCCAAATAGAAACATCCACCAGAAGTGCTTTTTCTGTCATCTGCACTTCCAGCCCAATCAGCATCACAATATCCAACCAGCATTGAATCTGAACAATGACAGTACATAATCCCATAGTCACTGGTGCCATTTACATATTTCAGAATTCTCTTTACTTGATTCAAGTGACTTATCTCGGGATTGGCTTGATACCTTGCACAAACACCTACTGCAAAGGTGATGTCAGGTCTGCTTGCTGTTAAATATAGTAAGCTCCCAATCATGCTTCTGTACAGACTTTGATCAACACTGGTGCCAGCTTCATCCTTTGACAGCTTCAAGTGAGTAGGTGCAGGTGTTCTTTTATGGCTGGCATTTTCCATCCCAAACTTCTTGACAATGTTCTTTGCATACTTGCTTTGTGAGAGGAATATGGAGTCTTCCATCTGCTTCACTTGGAGTCCCAGAAAATAAGTCAGCTCTCCAACAAGACTCATCTCAAATTCAGATTGCATCTGTTGGACAAAATGTCGAAGCATCTCATTCGACATCCCTCTAAACACAATGTCATCTACATATATCTGTGCTATCATCAAGTTTTCAGCATCTTGTTTGACAAAGAGAGTCTTGTCAATTCCTCCCTTCCTATACCCTTGCTGAGTAAGGAACTCTGTTAGCCTTTCATACCAAGCTCTTGGAGCTTGCTTCAATCCATAGAGAGCCTTCTTGAGCTTGTATACATGATCTGGATGAGTTGGATCTGCAAATCCCTTTGGCTGCTCCACATAGACTTCTTCATTCAGGTATCCATTCAGAAACGCGCTCTTCACATCCATCTGATACAGCTTGAATTTGAGGATGCAAGCTACACCAAGTAATAGTCTGATGGACTCAAGTCTAGCAACAGGGGCGAAAGTTTCATCAAAGTCTACACCTTCAATCTGAGTGTAGCCTTGAGCAACAAGTCTGGCCTTGTTTCTGGTTATAACACCTTCTTCATTGGTTTTGTTCTTGAAGATCCACTTGGTGCCAATCACATTAGTTCCCTTGGGTCTAGGAACTAGCTCCCAGACTTCATTCCTTTTGAATTGCTCCAATTCTTCTTGCATAGCATTGATCCAGAACTCATCAGTCAGTGCCTCTTTCACATTCTTTGGCTCAGTTTTGGAGACAAAACATGAATTGGAGACAATCTCAGACTCCCTTGATCTTGTAGTGACTCCTCTGTTTGGATCTCCTATAATCAGCTCCTTGGGGTGCATCTTCTGGATTCTAATGGAAGGACTCTTGTCAGGTTGATTGATGTTTGGTTCATCTGTAGCAGAATCAGAGTTTTCTGCATTTTCTGCATTTTCTGCACTTTTAGCTGTATCTGCTACATTGTCTCCTAATGTCCTGACATCGTCTTCGACATCCTTCTTTCTTGCTGGAGTTAGATCATCAACAACCACATTGATGGATTCCATCACAGTTCTGGTTCTGGAATTGAATACTCTATATGCTCTGCTGTTTATAGAGTATCCCAAGAATATTCCTGCATCACTCTTGGGATCCATCTTTCTCCTTTGCTCTCTATCTGCCAAAATGTAACATGGACTTCCAAAGATGTGGAAGTGCTTGACAGTTGGCTTCCTCCCTTTCCAGATTTCATACAGTGTGGTTGGAGTCCCTCTTCTAAGTGTGACTCTGTTGTGGATATAGCATGCTGTGTTCATGGCTTCAGCCCAGAAATTATAGGGAAGTTCTTTGGCATGAAGCATGACCCTAGCAGCTTCTTGCAAAGTCCTGTTTTTCCTTTCAACTATGCCATTTTGCTGTGGTGTGATGGCTGCAGAGAACTCATGAGTGATGCCTTCAGATGTGCAGAATTCAGTAAACTTGCTGTTTTCAAACTCTCTGCCATGGTCACTCCTAATTCTCTTGATGACACAGTCTTTTTCTCTTTGAAGTCTTAGACTCAACTCTTTGAATACTTCAAAGGTGTCTGATTTCTCTCTAATAAAGTTGACCCAGGTAAATCTGGAGAAATCATCCACAACAACATAGGCATACCTCTTTCCTCCAAGGCTTTCAACTTGCATAGGCCCCATCAAGTCCATGTGAAGTAGTTCCAGCACCCTGGAAGTGGTCTGATGTTGAAGCTTCTGGTGGGACATCTTGACTTGCTTTCCAATCTGACATTCACCACAGATTCTGCCTTCTTCTATTTTCAGATTGGGAATGCCTCTAACAGCACCTTTGTCAATGATATTCTTCATGCCTCTTAAGTGCAGATGTCCAAATCTTTGATGCCATAGTTTGACTTCATCTTCTTTGGAGGATGGACATGTGGAGGAGTAACTGGTTTCTTGAGGTGTCCATAGGTAGCAATTGTCCTTTGATCTGCTGCCCTTCATTAGAACTTCATTCTTCTCATTTGTCACCAAGCATTCTGACGTTGTGAAGTTTACATTGAATCCTTCATCACACAACTGACTGATGCTGATCAAGTTTGCAGTCAGTCCCTTCACCAGCAGCACTTTGTTCAGACTAGGAAGTCCATCATGGATTAGCTTTCCCATTCCAGTGATCTTTCCTTTAGAGCCATCTCCAAATGTCACATAGCTAGTGGAGCAAGGTTCAATGTTCACCAGGAATTCTTTAACTCCTGTCATGTGTCTGGAACAGCCGCTATCTAGGTACCAATCTTCCTTAGCTGATGCTCTAAGTGAAGTATGAACAACAAGACTAACAATCTTGTGTTTTGGAACCCACACCATCTTTCTTCCGCTGCTGCTATTTTGAGTTCCATGACGTGGATGGCCATGTAGATGATAACAAAAAAGCTTTATGTGACCATACTTGCCACAGTAGTGACACCTCCACTTCTTTCTGTTGCTCTTTTTCTGCTGCGTTCCATGATGTCGAGACCGATGTTGTGACATCGAGGCTCCAGTGCTGTTTTTGGCAGGAACAAATTCTGTCATGGTTGATCTGCCAGCAGATTTATGATTAAATCCAAGTCCTCTCTGGTTTCCAACATTCTTCCCAAGCTGTAGCACCTCATCAAGCATATCTGATCCTTTATTCAGCCTCTTTATTGATTTTGTCATGTTTTCCAGTTTAGAGTTCAGAAAACCAATTTCTCCTTTAAGTTCAGAGATCTCCTCTTCATGTGCCTCCTTCTCAGCCTCCAGATTTGCAATGACCTTCTTCAGTTGTGCTTCTTGCTGAAGAATCTTCTCACTTTTGATGCATAGTTCTCTATAGGATATAGCAAGCTCATCAAAAGTGATTTCAATATCAATATCACTTGAGTCTTCATCAGATTCAAATCGACCAGTGAGTGCATTCACATCTCTGTCAGAATCACTTTCTTGTTCACTCTCTGTATCATCAGACCGACATACAGAAAGTCCTTTCCTCTGCTTCTTGAGATGGGTGGGACATTCAGCTTTGATGTGTCCATAGCCTTCACACCCATGGCATTGAATTCCTTTGCTGTGACTGGGCTTTTCATCTGACTTCTTCTGGTATTCACTACCTTTCCTGATGTCGAAAGGGATGTTCCGGACATGTGGTTTCTGCCTCCTGTCCATTCTGTTCAGCACTTTGTTGAACTGTTTTCCAAGGAGCACAACTGCGTTAGTCAGACCTTCATCAGTATCCAGGTCATACTCATCTTCTTCTCCTTCATCATTGGACACGAACGCCAGGCTCTTGCTCTTCTTTTCAGTCCTATCCGAGAGTCCTAGCTCAAAGGTTTGAAGGGAACCAATGAGTTCATCTACTCTCATGTTGCAAATGTCTTGGGCCTCCTCTATTGCAGTGACTTTCATGTCAAATCTCTTAGGCAAAGATCTGAGGATCTTTCTCACCAGCTTTTCATCTGTCATCCTTTCTCCCAAGGCAGTGCAAGCATTGGCAATTTCAAGAATGTTCATGTGGAAGTCATGAATGCATTCTTCCTCCTTCATCTTCAGATTTTCGAATTTTGTAGCCAATAGTTGCAATCTGGACATCTTCACTTTGGAGGTTCCTTCATGAGTGGTTTTCAGAATCTCCCATGCATCCTTGGCAACTGTGCATGTGTTGATCAATCTGAAGATATTCTTGTCAACTCCATTGAATAGGGCATTCAAGGCTTTGGAGTTTCCAAGTGCCAATTCGTCTTCTTCTTTTGTCCAGTCTTCTTCTGGCTTTAATTCATCAGTGAGCTTTCCTTCTGTGTTCAGCATCTTGGGATGTTCCCAGCCTTTGATGACAGCTTTCCAGGTTCTGCTATCCAGTGATTTGAGGAAGGCCACCATCCTTGCTTTCCAGTATTCATAGTTGGTTCCATCCAGAATTGGTGGTCTGTTCACTGGTCCTCCTTCTCTCTCCATGTTCATCAGAATTTATCTCCCTAGATCTCACTCAGTGATTTAGAGTGCCTGCTCTGATACCAATTGAAATTCTGATACTGGGGACAGATGTCGTACAGGATGTCACGACATCGCACTTCAGAACATGCAGATTATATATGACCGTATGAACAGATTAAACAAGTAAATAACACAAGAGAATTGTTAACCCAGTTCGGTGCAACGTCACCTACATCTGGGGGCTACCAAGCCAGGGAGGAAATCCACTAAAATAGTATTAGTTCGAAGATCTAACAGCCACTGTATACAACCTTCTCACCTAACCACTACCCGTGCAACTTCTACCTAAGAGCCACTCTTAGATATGAGAACCCCTCTCACTCCCTCTCAATCACTCTCCCGTGTTTACAAATAAATCAAAGACACACCAGAGATTGCTCTCTGAACAATAGAGATCAACTCTACACACTCAGGTCCAACACTTGATGTTAGGGTAACATCAAGGTGGCTCACAAAACACTCAAGTCCCAAAACTCACAAAATAACTCTTCAATCTCGGACTTGGTACAGAACCCGTGCAGCCTTCATGTTTATATAGCAGTGTACGTATCTGGGCTGCAACAACTTGCGCTGGATAAGATCTATCATTCTCCTGAAAAATCTGCACTTAAAGATCTAAAAGATAAAGTTTGATCTTTTAGTTTTTATCTTTAATCTTTAATCCCTGAACGAACTATTCAAGTTTGTAATTCGAACTTTAATTATCTTTTAATTCGTTCCTAAAGATAGATCGCCAAATCTGTTGCTGACTGCACATTAATCTGTTAAAGATATAACAGATTTATGTGTCCAGTATTTTCGGGCAGGATGTCCTGGACATCGTATCCGACATCGTGGATCCTGCAGCTTCAATTCTTCATTTGACATTTTATCTTGCCTTGTGCATTGTGCAGCCCAATCTGATTCCTTGACATAACGTTGGACATCATGTGCAGCAACTCTAGCTTTCCTTCATTGTCTAAGTGCTTATGTTTTAACAAAATTTTAGCCAATCTTTTAAAACTCAGTAAAGCTAAGCACTAACACAAGGCGTATCGCTTAGCGAAGCCTCGCGCTTAGCCCAACTTCAAATTCAATTTTTTTTAGAGATTTAGAGTTTGGCTTAGCGCGTGGATCAGACCACTTAGCGAGATCTGCAGATCAGAAAACTTGCAACTCTCGCTAAGCCGGGCTCTGGGCCCACTTAGCTAAAATCATGCATTTTGAGTGTAGAGGAGTGGGTGTTGAGCGGACAATAGAATCGCTCAGCGCTAAGACTGCCGCAAGCATTTGAGCTTAGTTGCCATGAATGGTGCTTAGCTCAATCAAATCAAGTTTAGGCTGCAAGAAGGTCAGCTTAGCCACCATAATTGGCGCTCAGCTCCATGAACCTCAGTTCTGGCTGTAAGCAATTTAGCTTGGCGACAATGGGTCGCGCTTAGCCAAGGATAAGCTGTCACTTAGCGGTTAGGCTTTTGCTTAGCCAAATCCAGATCGAATTGGATTTGGCTCAGCTCAACCTTGGCTAGCTTAGTGGAATGAATCATCTTAAGATGCAAAGGTTGAGCGCTAAGCGCTTGAGACTCAAGGCTTAGCGCATGAACAGTTATGTGCTTAGCGCGAGGCCTGAGCTTAGCGAAAGGACTGTTTTTTTTTTCAAAATAAGTTTCTAAATCATTTTTCAGCCCTTTTTCCAAGAAATTGAAACCCTTATCTCTACATTCAAAGATAGGCTGATAAACTCCAATGTACAGATTATACAGCAAGTTCCAAATGATCAAATGCATGCAAAAACAAATATAACAGAAATTAAAACTGGGTTGCCTCCCAGGAAGCGCTTCTTTAACATCATTAGCTTGACGCTTTTACCTTACTGGGTGATCTTATGTTTTGGTTCTTACCGTCATAACCTCTTGACCTCCTTCCATTACCTATAAGCAAACATTTTGTTCTGGAGTAGGCTTGTCTTCAACAAATAAATCAAAATCAAATTTCTAATCTTCAAAACCCAACTCCAGCTTCCTCCTACCTATATCAGCTATGCAACTTGCAGTTAACATGAATGGCCTTCCCAATATTACAGGAATGTCAGTATCTTCGCAGATATCCATTACCACAAAATCTGTCGGGAAGATAAAATGTTTCACTCTGACCAACACATCTTCAATTACTCCATATGGCCTGATAATGGATTGGTCAGCTAGTTGTAAAGTCATTCTAGTGGGCATTATCTCCAACTCTCCCAATCTTCTGCACATGGAGTGACATTAGATTAATGCTGGCTCCCAGGTCAATAAGTGCTTTTCCCACAATGACTTCTCCAATTGAACAAGGAATAGTTACACTCCCAGGATCTTTATGCTTGGGTGGAAGGATCTTTTGAATCATTGCACTGCAATTTCGTTCCACTATGATGTTTTCCTGGTGAATATACTTATGTTTCCTTGTTAACATATCCTTCAAGAATTTGGAGTAGAGTGGCATCTGCTGCAAAGCTTCTCCGAAGGGCATGGCTATTTCCAGTTTCCTGAAAATATCTAAAAATCTTGCCAAATGACGATCTTTTTCCTTCTTGGAAGGTACCACAGGATATGGTACTTCCACACCTTCGTCCACAACTTTTTCACTTATACTCTTCTTTGCATTGTTATTTTTTTTCTTCTTTTTCATTTTTTTCATTTTCTATTTCTTTTTCTACTTCTTTTTCTTTTTCTTGGTCCTTCAATTCTTTATTCTGGATCATTATTTGTTTCCCTTTTTCGTGATTGCCTTCACCTCTTACATCATTTTTCTTAACTTCAATACCTTTCTTTTCAGCCGCTTTCTCCTTGTGCACTACACTTTCTTCATCCTCAGCTTCCACAAACCTCTTACTCCTTGTCATCACAGCTTTACATTCCTCCTTGGGATTCTGTTTTGTATTTGCCACAAAATTGTTGGATGACTTGTCAGCTATCTGCTTGGCCAGTTGTCCCATCTGGACCTCAAGGTTCTTCAGTGCTGACTCAGTGCTTTTATGATTTGACATTGTTACCTGCATAAACTGAGTCAAGGTCTCCTCCAGCTTAGTAGTCCTCTGGAATATGTTAGGCCCTTGTTGGATTGGCCTGTTTGAAGGCCCACTCTGGTCTTTGTTGAACTGGTTGCCAGGGTGTGTCCTCCACTGTCCTTGTTGATTATAGGGACCCTGTTGGAAGCCAAAAATCCTCCTTGAGTATACCCTTGTCACTGTTGATTTCCCACATAATGAATTTCTTGAGTGTTTTCTTTAGTGGGAATACATTGGCCCATTTCATGAGCCTCACCACAGATGGTACAACCTGTAACCTGCAAAACAGAAGAATGTGTAGGTTGACCAATAGACAATTTAGTTGGTAGCTTACCGAGTGTTTATGTTAAAATCTTAAGTTGCTTAGAAAGCAACTTGTTCTGTGCCAATAAAGCGTCATGTGATGATAGTTCTAACAAGCTTTTCTTCGTGGGTTGATGGGTTCTGTCTCGTAGAATGGCATGATCACTAGCTGACATGTTCTCAATTAGCTCAGTTGCTTCTTCCAGGGTCTTCAGTTTTATCTTTCCCCCCTGCAGAAGCATCTAGCAGTTGTTTGGTTTGTGGTCTCATCCAATCTATAAACATATTCAATTGAATTGGCTCGGAAAACCCATGTGTGGGAGTTCTTCTCAATAAACCTCTGAACCTCTCCAATGATTCACTCAGAGATTCATCAGGGAACTGATGAAATGAAGAGATTGTAGCTTTCTCTTCCACAATCTTGGACTCTGGGAAGTATTTCTTTAAGAACTTTTCAACAACTTCTTCCCAGGTTTTCAGACTGTTACCCTTAAATGAGTGAAGCCACATTTTGGCCTCTCCTGCCAATGAGAATGAGATAGGATGAGTCTAATAGCTTCATCTGGCACACCCACAATCTTAACAGTGTTGCATATTTCAATGAACGTTGCCAAATGTGCATAAGGGTCATCATTAGGTAATCCTTGGAATAAATTCTCCTGTATTAAATGAATTAAAGAATGCGGGTAGTTGATGTTGTGAGCTTGCACTTCAGGACGTGCAATGCTAGTAAAGAATTGCAGTACTGAGCTGCTTGAATAATCCTCAAGGGTGATCCTCTAGTGCTGTTCGTCTGCCATGCTAGTGGTTTCAGGAAATTGAGTAGCGGATTCCTTTGATGATGGTGAATCAGGTAATAATGAATCAGAAAAATGAGTTTCTTCCTCAAGAATGGATGCAACTGTTCTTTCTTGCAGAAGTTTCCTTCTTCTCTCGGCCCTGTTCCTTCTCAATGTAGCTTCAATTTCTAAGTCCAGAGGAACTAAATTGCCTGTGGGAGATCTATGCATATAAAATACTAACAGACACAACGGTTATCCAATCCAATAAGAGAAGACAAATAGGAATTGAGATCAAATATTCACATATAATCAAAGAATAAAGAATAAAGAATAGGCACCTAAAAACGATCTAACTTTCCAAGTAAAAAGAAGTTCCCCGACAACGGCGCCAAAAACTTGTTCGCTTCCGGCAAGTGCACCGGATCGCACAAGTAGTATAAAATGGTAAGAACCGTGTATAGTACGACAACTTAGCCCTGTCCTAACAAGGTCATCAGAATCATACCAGTTTCCACTGTTGCATGACCCTAACAAAGCATGCATCTGCGTGATCAAGGTAAAGGCATACTAGAATGAAAAGCTGATAGCACAGAGAACACACAAAACATCATTAAATAGATAGAACGATATTCTACAAGGAAGATCCAACAGAGGATTTTAGCTTTCCATAACTAGGAAGCCTCCTTTACAACAAAGAGAACAACAAGATGAAAGATTACAAAAATACAAGTGGTGAGGATGTCTCCTTCACCTCTAGGATCTCACAACCACTCACAAACTCATCTCAATCTCTCAGAACGGCTTCTGCTTCAAGCTCTGATCTCTACAGATCTTCACACAGCAAAATCTCTCAAAACTCTTTGGAACTTGGACCTTTCTCTCTCTAGAATCACTAGACATGCAAAGCTTCAGCTCTCAGCCCAAACTCCCTTCACAAAATCTGATTTCAGGCTTAAATAGGTGGCCTTGTTCGTGCTCGTGCGCTTAGCGCAATTCTGAACCGCTTAGCACACATTAGTGAATTTCGACTTAGCGCGTGCTTTTCTCGCTCAACGGATGGACTGAAGCGGTGCGCTTAGTGAGATGAAGTGGTGGGCGCAGCGAACCTGTACAACTCATCCTTTTCCAGATTCTTCCTCGCGCTTAGCCAATGAGTGTTGCGCTTAGCGGATGCTAGCTAAGCCAGCAGATTGGCTTAGCGAGAAGGTGAAAAATAGCACTTTTCAGAGTTGCATAATTAACCTGAAATTGAGAGAAAATGATTATTAAACACACAAAATGGAAGTACTAAGTATTTACTTTCCACGTACTTTTGTTCTCGTTTTATTTACTTTCCGTACCCCTTTTTGACGTGCTTTAGTCATTTACTTAAGTCATTTTCTCGCCTAATCAAAAAATAAAATAAATTTCCACCAATCATTTGATTTGTAATATCCGTTAATTTCTGTTAAAATGAAATCCAACTGTTCGGTCATGTCGTAACCACGTTGGAAACCAAAAAGAGGTAAAATAATAATATAATAATAAAAAAATATCTTTTAGTAAAATAAACCAAAAAAATCAATCGGACGTTTCTCTTTGGGATTTCTCTTTCTTAATTGAATTGACTAATAACTAAAGTGAAACTAAGGCTAAAATCAACTCGTAAAGTCAAGCTCGTCCGCAAATAAATCACTAAAAAGGATGTTAAGGTTCGATACCTCAGTTTTTCTCACCAAGTAAAAAGGGGTCATTTTAAGGTCCAATGCCTTAAAAGGACCTCCTTCCAAGTAAAAAGGATCGCTTGATTCGCCATTTAGAAAGAACTACGTAGGTCTGATTTCCTCTTCCATAGAGGGTACGTAGGAGTAAGAGCCCCACTTTTGTCGAACTCAAAAATAAAAAAGAAATAAAAGTTTAGGTACATAATTTCACACAATTCTAAAATTAAGGCTGTTGTCCTTTGGGACAAACGTGAGAGGTGCTAATACCTTCCTCAAACGTAAATACAACTCCCAAATCTGGAATATTCTTCATGACCGGTTTCCTTCAGTTTTTCCGACGTTTTCCACAAATAAACGTTGGTGGCGACTCCGCGCATTTTCCTCCTTTGGAAGACGCACCCGTTAGCCTCGCCTCGCTCGCTCGCAAAAGGGTAGGTTGCGACAGTTGGCGACTCCACTGGGGACAATTTTTGTGAGTTAGGCCTATTTTAGGAAATTGTGGAATTGTGAAACTTTGTGTGTGCATTTTTTTGAAACTGTGTAAATATAATAAATGTTGTCTTTTCCACATTTTTACACTGCATTCTAAGCACCCACAGGTTTGAGTAAAAAAGGGGCCCTATACCCGGGTCCATGGGAATCTAAGGAGTGGAGGTGAATCTATGGTCACGCTAGGTCTCCGACTTGCTTGATAATAGTGAAACCTCGTCTAGAGCTTTCTCTCTTTATAATGTGTTGTCACTGGTATTCCATACCGCCGCAATATTATTATCTTGAGTGATGATACCTCTAGAAAACAACCATGTGAGATATGGATCGTTGGGAGTAGTTATTAGAGACCCCTAGATATTATCCTATAGGTCCCCAAATAGGGGCATGGAGCAAACACGCTCTATGCCATTTGTTCTCATGCATTCTTCTGCAAATAGCACATAAATTATAGTTTTGCTGTATAACTAGTGATATTTTGTCTCTCTAGAGTAATGCGTCACTTTTTAATACATACATTGGGGCGCCGCAATGCCTAGAACGTAGTATTAAAAAGATGGATCTTTTTCGGTCTCGTATATGTAAATTACCACTTATTTTTCTTTTCGTTTCATGCATGCGCATTGCATCATTCATATCGAAGCCTTGATTCACCCCTTTTTAGATAAATGATGGGGACAAATCAAAACGGAAAAAGATTATATCAAGTCAAGATTAAGGGCCTAGATGTCACCAGCCTTAAGGAGTTGGCACGGTTGATGGGACCACAGCGGAGGTATTTACGGAAGCCGTTGTATCCCTCGTCCAATACTATGACCAGCCGTTGAGATGCTTCACGTTTGGGGACTTCCAAATAGTACTGACTGTTGAAGAATTTGAGGAGATTTTAGGATGCCCTCTTGGGGGAAGAAAACCGTATCTTTTCTCCAGATTTCTTCCCTCCTTGAGCAAGATTGCAACTGTGGTCGGAGATTCAGCGAGAGAGTTGGATCATATGAAGTAAACTCGAAATGGCGTAGTGGGCCTACCGCGGAAATACTTGGAAGGCAAGGCAAGGGATATGGCGAATCAAGAGGAGTGGGTCCCGTTTGCGGATATACTAGCTTTGCTAATCTTTGGAGTTGTCCTCTTTTCGAACGTTGACGGTTTGGTGGACCTAGCCGCAATTGATGCTTTCCTTGCATATCACCATAGCAAGGAGAGCCCGGTGGTAGCTATCTTGGCGGACTTATTTGATACATTTGACCGAAGGTGCGAGAAGAACAGCGCACGGATTGTCTGCTGCTTACCCGCTCTTTGTGTGTGGTTGGTTTCGCACCTATTCCAACAAGACATAAGGCACCCGTGTCCGCTTCAAAGTTATCGCTCGTGCGTCGAAGAGAGAAGAGTAGACTGGGACCAATACTTGGCTGGGATAGGAGGCAACACAATCAACTGGTTTCCTCGATGGAAGGAAGGAAAGGAGGGAGTTCTTTTCTTATGTGGGGACTACCCAAACGTTCCGTTGATAGGGACGAGGGGTTGTATTAACTATAATCCTGCACTTGCCATAAGACAGTTAGGGTACCCCATGAGGGGAGCACCGACGGAAGAGAGCCTCTCGCCTTTCCTTGTGAGAGATTTCGGTGCACAAAGTCTCAAGATTGTACAAAAAGTCCACAAGGCGTGGGAAAGCCCGTTAAAGAAAGATAAAGAACTTAGGGGCATCCGTAATGGCATCATCGGAGGTTATCATGAATGGCTAAGAGTTCATACACGAGGATTAGATTGGTTCTCCAAGTTGAAAATTGTCAACAAGGAGAACTTCGAAGCTCCGAAAGAGGATGAAGAAGTCCAAGCTCTAAAAATAGAGCTAGGAAAGGCAAGACTCGCCAAAGAAAAATTCAAGTTAGCCGCTACAGACATTCGGAAAGAGTGTGCCGAATTACGAGAGGAAAATGCGGCTACCGCAAGAGCCCTCGAACGAGAAACCAAGAGGGCTCGCAAGGAAGAGCATGACCGAGATAAATTCCGAGGAGCTTTGTGGGGCAGCAACAATGAGCTCAAGCTCCGGAGAGAGGAAAGAGACCAGTCACAAGTACATGGCATGGTCTTAAAGGAGGAGTTAGCTGCTTGTTCAAGATCCAAGAGGAGTTTGGCCCAACACTTAGAAGCCATGGAGCAAAGCATGCTAGCTATAATAGGGCAGTACAAAGAAGAGTTAAACCAGTCTTTGACCCATGAACAAAAACTAGTAGAGGACTTCGCACAAGCGTGCGCTGAGAAGGAAGCAAGAGGGAGGGTGATTGATGCATTGCATCAAGAAGCAACCATGTGGATGGATAGGTTCGCCTTGACCTTAAATGGAAGTCAAGACCTCCCGCGTCTACTAGCCAAAGCAAAGGCCATCGCCGAAGTATGTTCAGCCCTAGAGGAAATTCACGGGCTAGTCAACTACTGTCAACACATGATAGATTTAATGGCCCACATAATTAGAAACCGTTAGGTTCTGTTGTAACACTTTTGTATGATCTTGGCTAGATAGAAGCTTTTGTTCCTTTTTATAAAAAGAGAAGTTCTGAAACTCATCACGTTGTCTAAAAAGGCCTTGAGGTGGATCCAAGTGCTCTGATCATTCATTAGCATATTCATGTTTTGGTGGCATACTCACTACTATTTGTTTCTTTAGGGAACTCACCATAACTAAAAAAGCGCAAAGGCACCCCTATAACACCCGATCCAGAAGTAAGATGGATAACGAAGAGGGAGTGCAAGAACAGATGAAGGCCGACCTATCGGCCTTAAAAGATCAAATGGCTTCTATCACAGAAGCCATGCTAAAGCTTCAAAAAACTATAGAAGATAATGCTACGGCGGCCGCTTCCAATATAGCTAGGGAAGTGGAACCGGTGCTACAGCTCGTAGTAACTTGGGCCGAGACAAAAACGCGACGGGTTTTAATCGGAGGTATAGTCCTCAAGCCTACCCTTATGGTTTGCCTCCAGACTTCACTCCCCGTACCGCGCCAGACGATTTGAGCCAAGCCCTTACCTTCGAGGGGCAGCTCCCTCCTCACGCCGGCTATCCTCTGCAAGAAGATGATGAAGGAGATGCCCATTTAGGTCCTCTACTTCCCCTCAAGGAACCAGCCCCTAATGAGTTGCCCCAACCAAACATAGTCCGCCACGTCCCGTCTCCTTCCGCACCCGTTAAGGAACTCGTTCCCTTTGCAAAAGACAAGGGAAAGATTGATCTACTTGAAGAGAGGCTGAGAGCGGTAGAAGGCCTTGGCAATTATCCGTTCTCGGATTTGGCGGATCTATGTCTGGTACCTGACATCATTATCCCTCCCAAGTTTAAAGTATCAGATTTTGATAAATATAAAGGGACGACGTGTCCAAAAAGTCATCTTTGGATGTACTGCCGAAGGATGGGGGCATATTCTACGAACGAAAAGCTGTTAATGCACTTCTTTCAAGACAGCCAGAGCAGTAGTGGCGTGGTACACCAATCTAGAAGCTTCTCAGATCTGGTCATGGAATGACTTGGCAATTGCCTTCATTAGGCAGCACCAATACAACACAGATATGGCTCCTGATCAGAACCAACTTCAGAGCATGACCAAGCGGGAATATGAGTCCATTAAAGAATATGCTCAAAGGTGGAGAGACCTAGCAGCCCAAGTCGTCCCACCTATGACTGAGAGGGAAATGATCACGATTATGGTAGATATGTTGCCTACGTTCTACTACGAGAAGCTGATAGGATATATGCCAGCTAACTTTGCAGACCTCATCTTCGCTGGAGAAAGAATCGAGTCCGGACTGAGGAAAGGCAAGTTTGAATATGCCTCCAACGCTGCCCCCAACAATAACAGAAGAGCCCCAGTGGTGGGCACACGAAAAAAGGAAGGAGATACCCACGTGGTCACCACCGCCCCAACATGGATGAAAATGCCCCAAAATGCCCAAAACTCATACCAACCCAACCACCCGAACTTTTCGATCCAAGCCAGAAGTTCCCTCCCAAATCAAGTGGAAGGGCCTCCCACAACAGAAAAAATGCCTGCCCAACACATAGCTCCAGCCACTCCCGGGCCAGCCAATAATACAACTCCTGGCGCGAGCTATAACAATGCACGACGCCCCCCGAAAGACGAGTTCTCTCCTATTCCTATGGCATATTCCGAGTTGTGGCCCTCATTATTGGAAAATAATTTGGTGGTGGCCATACCCGGGAAGGTCTTCTAGCCACCGTACCCCAAGTGGTACAACTCGAATGCCACATGCGCATACCATAGTGGAGCCCCTGGACACAACATTGACTCTTGCCTGCCGTTCAAGTATAAGGTGCAACACCTAATAAATGTTGGCTGGCTATCATTCCAAGAGGAGGGCCCCAACGTTAAAACCAATCCACTAGCCAGTCATGGAGGGGCTAGCGTAAACGCCATCGAAAAGGATAGGCCGTTAGGGTCAAAGAGATTAGAAGATGTGGCTACGTCTAGATGATTCATCTACCAGTCGCTGCAGGCAGCATCCATGGTCTCTCGTGGCGGAGGCAAAAGTGACAAATGTCTGTTTCATCTCGAGGAATCACACGACATGGAAACCTGCCCCGCAGTGGAAGAGTTACTTCAATGGCTCATGGACTGGGGGCTGCTCGAAGTGTCCGAGGGAGATAGGGAAGAACCGCAAATTTGCATGCAGTCGGAAGAAAGGAAGGTTCCCCCAACTCCCAAAGCCCTAGTAATATGTTTCACTAGGAATGTGACCGGCTCCAGGCCCATGTACCCCCCGACAGTGCCCAAGCCAACACCATTTTCCTATCAAAGCAATAAAGCCATTCCATGGAAGTATACCCCTCCCACTTTTGGAGAAAGGGCTGCAACCGAGGTTGACTCCTTGTCAGCCAAAGTGACCAACATTACCGGCCTTAGTGGCGTAACCCACAGTGGCCGGGTGTTCGCTCCCCCTCACTCGGCGGAATTTCCCTCTAAGGGGAAAGCACCCATGATCCAAGAGCCCGCAGACGTGGCCATCCCCTCAAAAGAAGTGGATCCCCCGGTGGTAAAAGGAGCTGAAAAGAAAGAAGGTCTTCAAGGAAAGGAGGTGACCTTGGAAGAGGCTCATGAGTTTCTTCGTCTCATCCAACAAAGCGAGTTTAAAGTAGTTGAGCAACTGAATAAAACTCCAGCAAGGATCTCTTTGCTCGAACTGCTCATAAACTCTGAGCCTTATCATGCATTATTGGTAAAGGTCCTCAACGAAGCCCACGTAGCACACGACATCTCAGTTGAGGGTTTTGAAGGCATTGTCAATCATATAACTACCAATAACTATATCGCGTTCGCGGAAGAAGAGATTCCCATTGAGGGGAGAGGGCACAACAAGGCTCTATATGTGTCTGTCAGATGCATGGACCATGTCATCGCTAAGGTGCTCATCGACAATGGTTCAAGTTTAAATGTGATGCCAAAGACCACCTTAGAGAAGCTTCCTTTTAATGTGTCACGTTTAAAACCAAGTTCGATGGTAGTATGAGCCTTTGACGGTAGTCGGCGGGAGGTGATGGGGGAAATCGACATCCCCATTCAGATAGGCCCCCACACTTGCAATGTGGTTTTTCAAGTGATGGACATAAATCCCGCCTACAACTGCCTTTTGGGGAGACCCTGGATTCACGCGCTAGGAGTGGTCCCTTCGATGCTTCACCAGAAATTGAAATTTGCGGTTGGTGGACTCTTGGTGATAGTGTCAGGCGAAGAAGATATGTTGGTGAGCTGCCCCTCCTCCGCGCCATATGTGGAAGCAGCGGAGGAATCATTGGAAACAGCTTTCCAATCCTTCGAGGTGGTGAGTTGTGCCTATGTGGAAACGAGTCCATTGCTACCTTGTCTCTCTAATGCTGCCCTAATGGTGGCACGGGTAATGCTCAGGCACGGTTATGAGCCCGGAATGGGTCTGGGCAAGGACAGCCACGGGAATGCCGATGTGGTCGACATTAGGGGGAACCCGTACAAATATGGGTTGGGTTATGAACCTGGGAAACTGGGAAGAAGGAATGCGCCGTTAAGACTCCGGGCAGATAGGGCATGGCCCAACCATGTTAGCCAGTGTTTCACAAGTGCTGGGATAATGTTCGAGGAAGAGGTAGCGGCAATAGGAGAGGAGTCTCCACAAGATCCGCCAAGTTTCATACGACCGTGCCATCCCAATTCCCAAGTGGGGAACTGGCGCGTGATGAGCCAGTCGAAAGTCTATACCGCTGATTCAATGTAATTAGAGGCTATAGATTCCTTTCTCTTTTGTTTTGTGAAACCTACCTTATTAAATAACAAAGAGATCTTGTTTCATCTGTTCTTGTGATTCCACCTTTTCTCATATCATTTTGCATGTTTGTGTTTTTTGTCTTGAATGGTATAGATGTGAGGGTCGATTCTTTGAGGATCCTAACAACGAGGGTCTGATAATCGATTTTGACCGAGAAGTAAGTCAAACAATAAACGAAGAAGAGGAAGAGGACGTCCTTTCACCAGAGTTGGAGAGGTTGATCGCTCAGGAAGAACGCGAAATGAAGCCTCACCAAGAGGGAACCGAACTGATAAACTTAGAGACCGGAGAGGGAAAGAGAGAAGTGAAAGTAGGAACCGGTATGACCGCACCTATTCGCCAAGGTTTGATAACCATTCTTGAAGAATATCAAGACATCTTCGCATGGTCGTACCAAGACATGCCAGGTCAGGACCTCGACATTGCGCAGCATAAGTTTCCATTGAATCCTGGGTCTTCCCCGGTTAAGCAAAAACTACGAAGGATGAGACCCAAAATGTCTTTGAAAATTAAAGAAGAAGTGAGAAAGCAGTTCGATGCGGGTTTCTTGGCTGTAGCTCGATACCCGAAGTGGGTAGCCAACATTGTCTCGGTCCCAAAAAAGAACAGCAAAGTGCGAATGTGCGTAGACTATCGAGACTTAAATCGAGCCAGTCCTAAAGACAATTTTCCCTTACCACACATTGATATACTGGTAGATAATACAGCCAAGTTCGCCCTGTTCTCTTTTATGGATGGTTTCTCAGGGTATAATCAGATAAAGATGGCACCCGAAGATGTGGAGAAGACTACTTTCATCACCCTATGAGGAACATTCTACTGCAAAGTGATGGCCTTCGGGCTAAAAAATGTTGGGGCAACCTATCAACGTGCCATGGTAGCTTTATTCCACGACATGATGCATAAAGAGATAGAAGTCTACGTAGATGACATGGTTGCCAAATCTCGGACCGAGGAAGAACACCTCGTCAATCTGCGTAAGCTGTTTGGAATGCCAAAGCCCGAGAAAGGGATATAGATAGATCCCGAGAAAGTGAAGGCCATTCTTGAAATGCCAGAGCCACGCACGGAGAAGCAGGTTCGAGGTTTCCTAGGCCGGTTGAATTACATCGCGAGATTTATCTCGCAACTCACCCCTACTTGCGAGCCCATCTTCAAACTATTGCGTAAGAACCAGGCGGTCCTGTGGAACAGTGACTGCCAAGAGGCCTTCGAAAAAATCAAACAGAGCCTCGCGAATCCCCTGGTGCTCATGCCATCTATAACAGGAAGACCTCTTTTCCTGTACATGATTGTATTAGACGAGTCTATGGGGTGCGTGTTGGGTCAGCACGATGACTCTGGGAAAAAGGAACAAGCCATTTACTACGTAAGCAAGAAGTTTAACGCCTGTGAGATGAATTACTCAATGTTGGAAAGGACGTGCTGCGCCTTGGTATGGGCGTCACATCGTCTTAGGCAGTATATGCTCAGCCATACCACGTGGATTATTTCCAAAATGGATCCCGTGAAATACATCTTTGAGAAATCGGGCCTCACGGGACGAACCGCTAGGTGGTAGGTACTACTATCTAAATTCGATATTGTGTACATCACCCAAAAGGCGATAAAGGGAAGCGCCTTGGCAGATTATTTGGCCCAACAACCCCTCCAAGATTATCGGCCGATGCACCCTGAGTTCCCGGATGAAGACATCATGGCCCTATTCGAGGAGAAGCGGACGCACGAGGATATAGACAAATGGATTGTTTGTTTCGATGGGGCATCTAATGCTTTGGGCCATGGAGTAGGGGCAGTCCTTGTATCCCCAGATGATCAATGTATTCCTTTCATGGCCAGGCTAGGTTTCGATTGTACCAACAATATGGCCGAATATGAAGCGTGCACCCTTGGGATTCAAGCGGCCATTGATTTCGAAGTAAAGCTACTCAAAGTGTAAATACGCCAGTTGAGAGGAGAATGGGAAACTAGGGATCAAAAGTTGATACTCTATCAAACTCATATCTTGAAGTTAGCCGAATTCTTTGACGACATTTCTTTCCACCACATACCTCAGGAAGAGAACCAAATGGCCGATGCATTGGCCACCTTGGCATCCATGTTTCAACTTGCCCCACACGGGGATCTGCCGTACATTGAATTCAGATCTCGGGGCAAGCCGACACATTGCTGTGCGATAGAGGAATAGTGAGATGGGAAACCGTGGTATTTCGACATCAAATACTATGTCGAGAACAAAGAATATCCACCAGGGATTTCTGACAATGACAAAAGAACGTTAAGGAGATTGGCTACTGTTTTCTTTGTGAGTGGTACCATCTTGTACAAACGAAACCACGACATGACCCTCCTGCGATGCGTAGATGCCAAAGAGGCGAACTACATGATTGAGGAAATCCACGGGGGTTCATTTGGGACACATGCCAATGGGCATGCTATGGCCAGGAAGATCCTTAGAGCAGGTTATTACTAGCTCACTCTGGAAAGCGATTGCTGCGCCCATGTAAGGAAATGCCATAAATGTCAAGCGTACACGGACAATGTCAATGTTCCGCCACATCCTCTGAATGTCATGTCCGCCCCTTGGCCTTTTTCCATGTGGGGGATAGATGTCATTGGGGCCATCGAACCCAAAGCTTCGAACGATCATCGCTTCATTCTCGTGGCGATAGATTATTTCCCCAAATGGGTCGAAGCGGCTTCTTATACCAATGTCACGAGGAGTGTGGTGGTCAGATTCATAAAGAAGGAACTGATTTGTCGATACGGACTCCCCAGGAAGATCATTACTAACAATGGCACCAATCTGAACAACAAAATGATGCAGGAAATGTGTGGGGATTTCAAGATCTAGCATCATAACTCCACCCGCTATTGGCCAAAGATGAACGGGGCTATAGAGGCTGCAAATAAAAATATTAAGAAGATTATTCAGAAGATGACGGTGTCATACAAAGATTGGCATGAGATGCTGCCTTTTGCCCTGCATGGATATCGAACCTCGATACGAACTTCTACTGGGGCAACGCCGTATTCCTTGGTTTATGGGATGGAAGCGATACTCCCATTTGAGGTAGAGGTCCCTTCCCAGAAGATACTAGCGGAATTGGGCCTAGAAGAATCAGAGTGGGCTCAAACATGCTACGACCAACTCAACCTTATTGAAGGTAAGCGTTTGACGGCCATGAGCCATGGGCGCTTGTATCAACAAAGGATAAAGAATGCGTTCGACAAGAAGGTACGCTCGCGCAAGTTCAATCAGGGGGACGTTGTCCTGAAAAAAATATCCCACACTGTTAAAGATAATCGAGGGAAGTGGGCCCCGAATTACGAAGGACCTTTCGTTGTGAAAAGGGCTTTTTCTGGGGGGGCTCTGGTGCTCACCAATATGGATGGCGAGGAGCTACCCTTGCCCGTGAACTCCGATGTCGTTAAGCGATATTACGCTTGAAATCTGGGGCAATTGAGGAAACTGCTGCATGTTCTTTTTATTTTTGTGTTTTTGTTCTTCTTGGTTTCCTCCAGGGATTCCTGTCCGCTGTAATTGTCTCGTCACAGTTCTTTAAAAGGAGAGAACATGGGTCTGAGGCTTCAGTCCTCACTTTGGTTTTAAACCATGTGCAGTTTGTGATAACCTGAGCCCTTTCGCTTAGTTAATGGGGTGCCCCAAGCGCTTAATTAAAACTGAACCCAACCAGCTTTCACTAAGAAGATTATTGCATTTGAAAACATTCATGCATGCGCATACACATGCATATTTTTGTGATAATAGGGGCAGAATTGTCTTAGGCAACGGTCAAAGGTCGAGACAAGGTTAAAGGCAGAAACCAATCAAGGTAAGA
Source organism: Glycine soja (assembly GCF_004193775.1). NCBI lineage: Eukaryota > Viridiplantae > Streptophyta > Magnoliopsida > Fabales > Fabaceae > Glycine > Glycine soja. The sequence continues at coordinate 27,111,440 of NC_041018.1, read as the reverse complement.
CGACGACGCGATCACGGTTTGCCACGCATTGTTGTTTCCTACTTTCAGGTACTTAGGGACGGATGCAAGTAGAGGCTAGGCCTAGGGTGCATTCTAAAGCAATGGGGCATGCCACATTGCCCCATTCTCTTTCTATTCATGCCTAAACATGCGTGCACCAAGTGCTCGGTGAAATGCCTCAATGACATATGGGCATGGTTTTGTGAACTTCGGATTATGGGGCTGTTTTATATGTATAAGGACAGCACATAGAGGTTAAAATGAGTGTCCGAATGCAATTCTAGGCCTAGGAACCCAAGCCTTTAATTTCAATACAAGGAAGCATGAATTACGCCTAGGAATCTAAGTTTTGGTTTTAAATGTAAAAAGGCATGAATATTAGGACATGTTTGAGAATTTTAATTTGGCTGCCCCATGAGGAATACCTTGCACCTAGGTGGCATGGAAAATACCTTTCAACGGTATGTATATATGTGAATATATATAGCATGGAAATGTCTTGCAAAGTGTGTGAATATATGGCATAAAAATACCTTGCAAAGCATGAATATATAGCAAATAAATGCATTTCAAAAATCTGTATATATGAGTAGGTAGCATAAGGAGCCTTTCAAAAAATGTACACGTGTTGAATGTGGCACGAGAATGCTTCCCAAAATGAATATATATGATGGGGAATTGCGTTTCAAGTGTAGATAGATGACATGAAATTTCCTTTTCAAATAAATGCAAGTGTGTGTATGACATGAGATTGGCACACCAATGTGCATATATGTATAAATAAATGTGAATGAAACGACAAAACATTTTGTATGCTAATAAAATACTTCAAATGTGCGTATGTAATTTTTGGTAGCAAAATGCTTTGAATATGGACATGTGTAAATTTTGGCACAATACCTTAAGCATGCATATATGGATTCTTTTCAAAAGAGTATGTGTGGTAGCTAGAATGTTTTGAATGTTCTTGTATATTGATATAAATAGCAAGGTATTTTGTGCGTATGCACGTTCATAAATGTTCTTCTTTAAGGAAATGTGTGCACAAGTTTGTTCTAAGTCGAAAAGATTAGCATGCCGTTTTTGCTTTAAAATAACATTTCCTTGTAAACTAACTTTCCAAATGTTTGTCCTCGCAGGAAATGCCACCGAGGAAACTCTCCGCAAAGAGATCTAGGAGGGACGCCGCGGCCGAAGGAACCAGCGCCGCTCCTGAGTTTGACAGCCATCATTTTAGGAGCGCAAAGCACCAGCAGCGTTTTGAGGCCATTAAAGGATGGTCGTTCCACCGAGAGAGACGCGTCCAGCTCAGGGATGATGAGTACATAGATTTTCAGGAAGAGATAGTTCACCGGCGTTGGGCGTCGCTTGTCACTCCCATGGCTAAGTTTGACCCAGATATAGTCCTAGAGTTTTACGCTAATGCTTGGTCCACGGAGGAGGGCGTGCGGGACATGCGGTCATGGGTAAGGGGCCAGTGGATTCCTTTTGATGCAGACGCCCTCAGCCAGTTCCTGGGTGACCCGCTAGTGTTTGAGGAGGGCCAGAAGTGCGAGTTTAGTCAGAGAAGGAACCGGGCCGATGGATTTGACGAGGAGGCCATTGCCCAGCTGTTATGCATACCGGGTCAGGATTTTGCCTGAATCGCTGCCGGGAGGCAGGAGCGGATCATGCGCACCAGCATGACCACCTTGACTTAGATGCGCCCAGCGATCATAACTCCGACCTCCCTCTGTCGAAGTGTCAGCTAATGTATGCCATCCTGACACGGATGAGCGTCCATGTGGCTCAGTTGATCGCTGACGCCAGTTATTTATTTGCAGGTATGCCACCTACCAGGCACCCTCTAGACCTAGATAAGCCTAACAGGGCCCTGGGTTTTCCAGCATTAATCACGGGTCTCTGCCAGTCATTCGGGGTTCCCGTCACGCCTAGTAAGGTGATTCGACCGACGATCACCCGGGCCTTCATTGAGAAGTATTGCACGGCTAGACAGGCGCAGGGTGATGCACCGCAGGCTGTAGATGCACCGCCATCACCTCATCAGGCTGATCCAACTGGGTCATTTGGCATGGAGCGGTATTTACAACACTTGGTTCGCCAGTAGGCGGCCAACCACAGGGGGCAGGTGCAGATCCATGAGTGTCTCTACCAGCTCAGCCTCAGTCAGCAAAGCCAGGGTTTCGCTCCTTTTGCGTGCCCTACTCCAGATCAGTTCAAGGCTGAAGTTGCATGGCCCGGAGATTGGCTTGAGACCCAGGCAGGGGAGGCGCCCGCAGAGGCTCCCGACGATGCAGAGGAGGCCCGCATGGATGAGGAGATGACAGATTTACTTAGTTTCTTGGGAGGGAGTGGAGCCACATGATCAGGGAATCCCCAGATTCATATTCTCTTTTATGTTTCTTCTTTTATCTGTTACATATCATTTTATTTTTATAACTTGAGGGACTAACGTTTGTTTTGTTTTGATTGTCTCTTGTTTTGTGCATACATGTTGTTTGGACTGTTGCGTTAGTGCTTACTTCGTTATTGTCGATAGTGTTTGTTGAAATTTCGGAACCGTATAGAGTTTTCATTTAGGAATGTCGTCCTAAAAATAAAATGAACAAAAAATCATGATAACGCCAAGAATAGAAAAAAGAAAGAGGCGTTGTGAACAAATGTCGTGTCTATATATAAAGAAAAGAAAAGAGTTTTTAAAAAAATGTATGGAAAGATTTTGTGTGTGTGTAAATAAATTCTTGTGTGTGAGCAACGAGTGTATATAAAGAAATTTTTGTATAAACCACGAGTGTATGTTGAAAAAACGAAAAAAGAAATCGTTGAACAGGAATAGAGTTTTTATATAGACCGTGTTGATATAAAGAGAAAGAGTTTTTAATGCGTGTGTATACAGAAAAAGTTCGCCGTGTATAGGAATGTAGGTGTACAAAGAAAAGCTTTTCTCATAGATGGCGATGGATGTATAGTTTTTGCAAACGAAAAAAATGAAACAAAAAGAAAAAGAAAGAAAGACCTCGAAGGTCGGCATGTTATGGTCATAGGAAGCATAAATCATTCGTAGAGAGAAAACATATCTTTTGGAAACAAGAGACTGACGCTAAGAGTTTATTTTCCAGAATAACCGAGATGAGAATGGATGGATTCGTTGAACCGATGAAAGAACATAATTTGGAAATATTGGGTCTACTTGTGTAAATCCCAAGCCTTAGTATCACAATTCCATAAACTGGAGGCTTGAGTACCCACCTAGCTGTAGCCATGACTAATGTTGCATGTTGTTTCCAAATCATCATTGTTACGCGTGCCTCATGGAAATAATATGGAAATTCAACCCAAGACCGACACCTTGACACACGAATTTGTTTTGCCCCAAATATCAAAATCGGGCTCGCACGATGAAAAGACCATGTTGAGACGCAACCTTAAGATACTTTGAACCTTGGCCCATGAAAAGAATCCTCATCCTTTCTCCCAAAGAAAAGGACAATAGAATCTCCTCAAGGGAGAGCGAATAACGGATGTTAAAACCCGAATTCCTAATCAAATATCGGAAAGGAAGAAATGAAAAGAAAGAAAAGAAAAGGAACAGAAGGATTCCCGATCGAAGATCGGAAGAAAGAAAAAAAGAAAAGGATCGAAGGAAAAACATAATAATTCGTGATCAATACAGGAAACAAGGAAAGAGAACAGAAGATCTTCTGACTAGATAAATTTTTCGGCAGGGTAAATGACTGCCGACAAAGGAAAACCCATTTTTGAAGTAGTTCTTCCTTTGGGGTTGCCATTCAAAGTCACTCTCGATTGGCGATATCCCGCCCCACATAATCAAAGAGGAAAAAGACCGACACACCCAGCTTCCTCTCCAAAAAACACTACCCTCGAGAAAATCCTATTGATCCGTGATCGTGCGTGTGATCTTTTGGTTCGATAGGAAATCATGTGCAAAATAAAGTCATGGTGCAGTTATGGTTTGGGATTAGGGTAAAACACTTACCTGTGTGAGTTTTTATACACTATGAGTGATTTTATTCCCAGTTTAAGTTTGACCCGACGTTTCCACTGAATGTTCATTTAAAAGCTAAATGTTGACATCCTGCCCTTTATTTTCGGTTACAAGGAAAATTACTTTTGGCATGGGTATATTTTTTCTCTAAGATATGGTGCTCTCGCGAATGATTTATTTTTCCTTGCTAAAGCATGTTCGCCTTTTTAGGTGAAAAAACCCGATAGACCATTCGGTCCTGCCAACAAATCTTATCTGGAGCCCCATGAATTGATTGTCATTCATGCATCCTCCACCATCGAGTCTAGAGCCATGCGAATTGATTGCCTAGCGTTGTTCGCTTATCCTCCACCCTTAAATTTTATCCGGAGCCCCATGAATTGATTGTCATTCATGCATCCTCCACCATCGAGTCAAGAGCCCCGCGAATTGATTGCCTAGCGCTGTTCGCTTATCCTCCACCCTTAAATTTTATCCGGAGCCCCATGAATTGATTGTCATTCATGCATCCTCCATCATCGAGTCTGGAGCCCCGCAAATTGATTGCCTAGCGCTGTTCGCCTATCCTCCACCCTCAAATCTTATCCGGAGCCCCATGAATTGATTTTAATTCATGCATCCTCCACCATCGAGTCTGGAGCCCCGCGAATTGATTGCCTAGCGCTGTTCGCCTATCCTCCACCCTTAAATCTTATCCAGAGCCCCATGAATTGATTGTCATTCATGCATCCTCCACCATCGATTCTGGAGCCCCGCGAATTGATTGCCTAGCGCTGTTCGCCTATCCTCCACCCCCAAATTTTATCCGAAGCCTCATGAATTGATTGTCATTCATGCATCCTCCACCATCGTGTCTGGAGCCCCGCGAATTGATTGCCTAGCGTTGTTCGCCTATCCTCCACCCTCAAATCTTATTCGGAGCCCCATGAATTGATTGTCATTCATGCATCCTCCACCATCGAGCCTGGAGCCCCACGAATTGATTGCCTAGCGCTGTTCACCTATCCTCCACCCTCAAATTTTATCCGGAGCCCCATGAATTGATTGTCATTCATGCATCCTCCACCATCGAGTCTGGAGCCCCACGAATTGATTGCCTAGCATTGTTCTTCTATCCTCCACCCTCAAATCTTATTCGGAGCCCCATGAATTGATTATCATTCATGCGTCCTCCACCATCAAGTCCGGAGCCCCACGAATTGATTGTCTAGCGCTGTTCGTGTATCCTCCACCGTCCTATTCGGAGCCCCATGAATTGATTGCCTAGCGTTGTTCATGTGTCCTCTGTTATCAACCGCGGAGCCTCCGGTGGCTGGGAAATATGGTTTTTTGTTATTTTCCCGATCGGTTCCTTCGCCAAACATGTGTATATGTGTATATTATGTTATTGGTGTTTTTGTTGTTTGTGTTTGTTTTGTGTTGTGCAGAGAAAGAAGAAGGAGAGACGGGAGTCGTCACAGACTAATCACGGAAAAGGCGAAGACGGACGAAATCAGTGTTTTATCTTTGCTTTTCTCTTATCTCCGATAAAAGGTAAGTAAAGAGGGACAACTGTCATACCCTAATTTCGTCCGGGGACCATTGTTTCATGGCATGTAACCTTTGTTTGACCTCTTCGAGGTACTTAGCACCCTTTGTTGCACAATATGTGAAGTTCCGAGACATGCCGGAAATCAAAAGGAAGCATTGTTACGCAATCCGTGAAATTTTGTAACATGCCGGAAATCAAAAGGAAGTATTGTTATGCAATATGTGAGTTTCCGTAACATTCCGGAAGCTAAAAAAGGAGTAATTACATGACCCGTAAGGTTCCATAACCTTACGGAAAGAAAACAAGTATCGTTATGAAATTCGTAAAGTTTCGTAACGTTACGGAAAAAGAATCACCAAAAAAAGCCAAGGGTGTATTTAGTAAAAAATGGGTGCAAATAGCAACCAGGCCCACTTGGGCCTTCCAGAATGTTCCTCCAGAAGGCGGTTGCTTTTGGAGGAAGCAACCTGGCTCGCCTAGGCGAGCTGGGTGGCAAGCTCCTCCCCTATTTTCCTATAAATAGAGGGAGGAGTGAAGAAGAAAAGGGTTCAGCCCTTCTGGTAATTCGTAATAACTTAAAATTAGTGAGGAAAATTGTTTCCGTGAAGAAAATCCAAGCCGAAGCGCTTCCATAACGTTTCCATAACATTTCCGTGGGTGATTTCGCGAAGATTTTCAACTGTTCTTCGCCGTTCTTCGTTGTTCTTCGGTCTTCAACCGGTAAGCTCCCAAAATCGAACTTTTTAATTCATTCTATGTACCCTTGGTGGTCCCCATTTGTTTCACGTACTTTTGTTCTCGTTTCATTTACTTTCCGTACCCTTTTTTGACGTGTTTTAGTCATTTACTTAAGTCATTTTCTCGCCTAATCAAAAAATAAAATAAATTTCCAGTGATCATTTGATTTGTAATATCTGTTAATTTCTGTCAAAATGAAATCCGACTGTTCGGTCATGCCGTAACCACGTTGGAAACCAAAAAGAGGTAAAATAATAATATAATAATAAAAAAATATCTTTTAGTAAAATAAACCAAAAAAATCAATCGGACGTTTCTCTTTGGGATTTCTCTTTCTTAATTGAATTGACTAATAACTAAAGTGAAACTAAGGCTAAAATCAACTCACAAAGTCAAGCTCGTCCGCAAATAAATCACTAAAAAGGATGTTAAGGTTCGATACCTCAGTTTTTCTCACCAAGTAAAAATGGGTCATTTTAAGGTCGAATGCCTTAAAAGGACCTCCTTCCAAGTAAAAAGGATCGCTTAATTCGCCATTTAGAAAGAACTACGTAGGTCTGATTTCCTCTTCGATAGAGGGTATGTAGGAGCAAGAGCCCCGCTTTTGTCGACCTCAAAAATAAAAAAGAAATAAAAGTTTAGGTACACAATTTCACACAATTCTAAAATTAAGGCTGTTGTCTTTTGGGACAAACGTGAGAGGTGCTAATACCTTCCTCAAACTTAAATAAAACTCCCGAATCTGGAATATTCTTCATGACTGGTTTCCTTCGGTTTTTCCAATGTTTTCCACAAATAAACATTGGTGGCGACTCCGCGCATTTTCCTCCTTTGGAAGACGCACCCGTGAGCCTCGCCTCGCTCGCCCGCAAAAGGGTAGGTTGCGATAATGATATTTTGGTATATTCCAAGACTAGTGAGGAACACTTGAGGATTGTGCTGCAGACACTTAGGGACTGACAAATTTATGCTAAGTTGTCCAAGTGTGAGTTTTGGTTAGAGAAAGTTAGTTTCCTAGGGCATGTGATATCTCAAGGGGGTATAGTTTTGGACCCCTCTAAGGTAGAAGCAATCCTTGAGTGGGAGAGTCCTAAGTCTGTTTTTGAGATTAAGAGTTTTTTGGGTTTAGCGAGATATTACCGAAGATTCATAGAAGGTTTCTCCAAGCTAGCTTTACCTTTGACCAAACTGACTTGTAAGGGTCAAGATTTTGTGTGGGATACCTAGTTTAAGCATAGTTTCCAAACCTTTAAGAAAAAGTTGACGACCACTCCCGTGCTAGTTTTGCCTAACCCAAGAGAAAATTTTAAGGTGTATTGTGATGCATCAAAGATGGGATTAGGAGGAGTGTTAATGCAAAATGGCCAAGTAGTGGCCTATAGTTCTAGACAACTTAAGACTCATGAGAGGAATTATCCCACCCATGATCTGGAGTTGGCTGTTGTAGTTTTTGCCCTTAAGATATAGAGGCATTACCTGTTTGGCTCCAAGTTTGAGGTGTTTAGTGATCATAAGAGCCTTAAGTACTTGTTTAGTCAGAAAGAGATAAACATGCGTCAAAGGAGATGGTTAGAGTTTCTTAGGGATTATGATTTTGAGGTAAGCTACCTTCCCGGCAAAGCCAATGTAGTGGCTAACGCCTTGAGTAGGAAATCCCTACATATATTTGCCTTGATTGTCAGAGATCTAGATATCCTAGAACAGTTTAGAGACCTTAGACTTGCATTTGAGATTACCCCTAACAGTGTGAGACTGTGAGGTTTGAGGATTACTAGTGAGTTGTTAGGAGAGATCAGAGAGGGCCAGAAGTTTGATCCATTTCTAAAGACTCGAAAAGAAGCCATAGAGTTAGGGAGAGATAGTAGTTTCAATGTGGTTGGATGGAGTCCTGAGACTTCAAGATAGGATTTATGTTCCAAATGTGCCCGAGCTTAGGAAGATGATTTTAAAGGAAGGACATAGGAGCAACCTAAGCATCCACCCTGGTGCTACCAAGATGTATCAGGATCTAAAGATAATGTTTTGGTGGCCCAACATGAAGAGTGAGGTTAGTGAGTTAGTGTATGAATGTTTATTCTGTCAAAAGGCTAAGATAGAACATCAGAGATCTTCAGGTAAGTTACAACCCTTAAAGATACCCCAGTGGAAGTGCAATAATATTTCCATGGATTTTGTTGTTGGACTACCTAGGAACCCCAGAGGTTTAGATTCTATTTAGGTTATTGTTGACAGACTGACCAAGTCTACTCACTTTATTCCTATTAATATCAGATTTTCCTTGGAGATGTTGACCTTCCTGTATATTAGTGAGATTGTCAAATTACATGGTGTGCCATCCAGCATAGTGTTTGATAGAAATCCTAGGATTACCTCTTGATTTTGGGAGAGTTTGAACAAAACGTTAGGAACCAAGCTTAGGCTAAGTTCAACCTACCACCCTCAGATTGATGGCCAGACTAAGTGGACCATTCAATCATTGGATGACCTTTTGAGGGCGTGTGTCATAGAACAAAAAGGTAGTTGGGAGAGTTTTTTGCCATTGATAGAATTCACCTATAACAATATTTTTCATTCTACCATTGATTGGCATGGCTCCCTACGAAGCTCTGTATGGTAGAAGGTGTATGACACCCCTATGTTGGCTAGAACCCAAAAAGAACCTCACCTTAGGACTTGAAGTGGTACAACAAACCACTGAGAAGGTCAAGTTGATCCAAGAAAGAATGAGGGCTGCTCAGAGTAGGCAGAAAAAGCTATTAGGACAAGAGGAGCAAAGACCTAAAATTTGAGGTTGGTGATCATGTATTCTTGAGAGTTACTCCGTGGACTGGGGTTAATCGAGCATTGAAATCCCAAAAACTTATGCCTTGTTTTATCGGTCCTTTCGAAATTCTTAAAACAGTCGATCTTGTGGCATACCAAATTTCATTACCCTCATCCCTTCTAATCTCCACAATGTCTTTCATGTGTCACAACTCCGTAAGTATATCCATGATCCATCTCATGTAACCGAATTGGATTACGTACAAGTGAAGGAGAACTTGACATATGAAACATTGCCTTTGAGGTTGAGGATAGACGAACAAAACACTTAAGAGGGAAAGAGATTTCGTTGGTCAAGATGATCTGGGGAGGTGCATCAGGAGAAGACGCCACGTGGGAACTAAAGAGTCAGATGCGAGAAGCCTATCCAGCGTTGTTTTAGTTAGGTAAATTTGGGGGACGAAATTTCTAAAAGGGTGGGAGAGTTGTAACGCCCTGAAATTTTGCTAACTATAAATCAATGTTTAATGTAATTCTCGTGTTATTTGATTATGTGATTGATTTGGATGAGTTACGGTATTGTGTGAATTATCCATGTGCGATTTGCTTGATGTGGATGTTGAGTTATGTGGAGTTTTATGGACTTAGGTTGAAATTATGAGATTTCAAGTTTTACCTAAACCTATTCCAGTAAAACCGTGATCCCGCACTAGTTAACCGTTGGATCACCTTCCATTAGGACTGTAGGTTTGTATCCTAAGTCTTCATGCTTTCACTGTTGAGATTTGCAAAATAACACTTTTTGACATCTCAGTTAGTGAGAGAAATGCGCTAAGTGCAATTCCAACATGAGAGAAATTGCGCTCAACATGAAATGTTGCGCTCAGCGCAAATCCCAACCCAAGAGGAATCTCGCTTTACGTGAAAAGTCACACTAAGCGAGATCTGCAGATTATAAATACGTCCAACAACCTAAAATTATGCAATTTGAGCTCTCTTTCCTCTCAACTTCAGCCCAGAACCCCTAAAACCTCCTCCTCCACCACCCATGACCACCGGTGGCCACCACGAGCCGTCGTTGCTTGCCGTTGGACCACCACACGAAGAGGAACGCTATAATCATAGAGAAATCCTCATAATCCACCTCAATGATTCATAGGAGAACAAGCTCCCAATTCTTTCTTTTGTAGTTTTTTTTAGGTAATCTTGACTTCTATGCCTTTCTCGTAGTTAGTTTGAGCTTTTCTTAGTGTCCCTTGTGTTGTGGGTACCGTAATATGATGTTTTTACACTTCCTTTAAAAAAACCCTTGAAAATGAGACGTCGTAGAAGTTAGCTTTTTATAAAATTGATGTTATTTTTGTGATCTTCCTTGAACCTTGGTGAAATTGGCATGGTCGAGATTTCAAAATGACATCTCTTTGTAGTAGAACCCGAAACACTCTTTCGCCCTTTATGTTTTGACAGGGGTAATTGACCTCGAATGTTATTATTAACCTTGTTTTTGAAATCTATAATAAATTGCCTTCGATTTGGTATATAGAACTTAGTGTTTGGATCGACGAATGTGAACGTGAGAGGCCTCTGAGCGAGCAGAGAGCAACTGATGGAGAGCTCATGATAGGTGATATGAGTTTATTATAATTTTATGGCTTTGATACCATAACTGGGGTCAGGGAACCTAATTATGGGAATGTATGTTTGTCCCTATGTATTCTGGTTTTGAAGAAAAAAAATAATGTGATGATGCAATCCTCCCTAGGAAGGGACCAGTTACCAGAGCCATGAGCAAGAGGCTCCAAGAGGATTGGGCTACAGCTGTTGAAGAAGGCCCGAGGGTTCTCATGAACCTTAGGGTAGATTTTTGAGCCCATGGGCCAAGGTTGGGTACACTTATCTTTGTACATATTAGATTAGAATTTCATTATTTTTTTTTGTCTTTGTATTTAGGGTTCCATAATGTAGGTAGGTGTTCGCTTCCGGCAAGTGCACCAGATCGCACAAGTAGTATAAAACGGTAAGAACCGAGTATCAAACTCTTGGGGGACTTGTGTTATTTGGTAAGCTATTTCAGCAAATAGGTGTCTGGTGTGTAAAGATAAGTGTGAATATGAACAGGTGTGTAAACTATTTGTGCAAAAAGGAAAATCACGCGAGAGAAATGATGTGTAAAAACAAGAAGAAAACACGTTAGCCTTCCTAATAGGTGCCTGATACTAAAAAGACATTCTCTATCTTACAATGCTCATGTGTTTCTATGGTGTCTCCTGAGATACTAAACCCCGATTCCTCATGATAGTTTAGCCTAATCCTGCTCAAGCATCATTTGCAGAGTCCTCTTGTTGGACTAAACTCAACTAGGACCGCATTAAGACACACATACACAACTAAATTATCGCACCCCGATTCCTCGTGATAGTACGACAACTAAGCCCTGTACTATCAAGGACTTTAGAATCAGACCAGTTTCCACTGTTGAATGACCCTAACAAAGCATGCATCTACGTGATGAAGGTAAAGGCATACTGGAGTGAAAAGCAGATAGCACAGAGAACACACAAAACATCAATAAATAGATAGAAATATATTTACATCAGGTACCTACAGGGAAGATCTAACAGAGGATTTAGCTTTCCATAACCAGGAAGCCTTCTTTACAACAAAGAGAAGAACAAGATGAAAGATTGAAAAAATACAAGTGGTGAGGATGTCTCCTTCACCTCTAGGATCTCATAATCACTCACAAACTCATCTCAAGCTCTCAAACCGGCTCCTGCTTCAAGCTCTAGTCTCTGCAGATCTTCACACAACAAAATATCTCAAAACTCTCTGGAACTTGGACCTTTCTCTCTCTAGAATCTCTAGACATGCAAAGCTCTGAATCCCAGTCCAAACTCTCTCTCTCTAAAATCTGATTTCAGGCTTAAATAGGTAGCATTGTTCGTGCTCGTGCACTTAGCGCAATTATGGACCGCTTAGCGCACATTAGTGAATTTTGGCTTAGCACATGCCTTTCTCGCTTAGCGGATGAAGTAAAGCGGTGCACTTAGTGAGATGAAGCGGTGCGCTTAGCGAACCTATATAGCTCATCTTCTTCCAGAGTCTTCCTCGCGCTTAGCCCATGAGTGTTGCATTTAGCGGACGCTCGCTAAGCCAACAGATTGGCTTAGCGAGAAGGTGAAAAACAACATTTTTCAAAGCTTGCCTAATTAACCTGAAATTGAGAGAAAATGATTATTAAATACACAAAATGGAAGTACTAAGTATTTATTACCTATATTTAACAGAAAATACTTATAACACTACAAAATAACTGTAAATTGGAAGAGTTTGATACAATTTACACAAGTTTTATACACAAAAGTTAGTCGTATTCACCGACTAACAAATCCCCCAAATTTATAGTTTTGCTTGTCCTGAAGCAAAAAGAGAACAACTCACTTGTCCTCAAGTGACAATAACATGCAGTGACTATGTACAAAGGTGTATGCAACAAAAGTTACTGATTACATGATAAGAGAATGAAGTAAAATGCCCTCATCACTTGTCTTTCACAAGGTATGAACTTATCCAAAGAGAAGAATAAAATGTAACCTGGACAATTAGATGGAGTTAATCATAAGACAGATATTAAGGAAAGTAGCTTAAACCACAGTCTCATGGCTATTGTTTTACTCAAGCATAAGTGTTTAAGCTATTCATTAATAACAACTAGCAAGAGGTCCAATCTTTGAACTTCATCTCATGCCATAAAGTCAGAAATGTATAAATAGAATCAGAAGGACTTTCTCAGGCTTGTAGTGAGGCTTGGCTACAAAAATTCATTGGTTTTTCTAGGATTCAAAGGCTTAGATTGTAAGAGAGCACAAATCCTAGACTTATCCAAATGATCTTGTGTCATACAAGTAGCTTTCTCACTATCTTTTTCTCTTAATTTTCTTTTGACCTTATTGTAACAGCACAATTTTTTTTTCTTTTCTCTTTTTTTTAACATACAACTTATTTGTTGTGTGTGCTGATGCTTTACCTTTTTCTTTGCATTCTAACTGACTTTACTCCCCCAAATTTGGGGTATATTTTGCCTTTAACCATATTCTCTCCTAGAATCTAAACAAGGTATCTAGAGATAATCATTCAGGTTCAGGGTTCAATTATTGACAAAATCATTCAGCTCACAAAGGGTGCAAATGATAGAATTATAATTCAAGGTAAGCTTTTTGGTCAAAAGGCTTGTTTATGCATAATCATGGCCTTCATCATGTCCTCATTTATACATTTCATTCTAAAATTCAGAGATTGATGCAAAGATTATTACTCATAGCTAGTCGTTCACTCACAGTTTAAGTTCACACTCTCACCGGTTTTGGTTCAAGCTTTTCTTTCACAATCAATCTGTCTGCTAACTAACAATTCTAAATGCAAGTTCACATTCTTGTTCTTTCTTTGTCTAACATACATACTAGCTCAAACTCATGAAAAGAAACACAAACTCCATCAAAATCATGCACTCAATTTAAGTACTTGTAGTTTTTCGTGAGGGAAAATACTTGTACTTGGGGGCATGTCACTCGGTTTGGAACTCCCTTGTGACTCGGGCTTATCACCATTGGGGGTGGGGTGGAGTTGCCTGTGCACAACAGGATGACCTTGACACTTGCTACCCAGCTTTCTTGGGTGTGAGTGTCGTGTGGGAATGCTCAGGCTATTTCATGACGAATGGTACTACATTGCATTTGAGAGTTAAGGTCAAGTGCATGCATCATACTAAGCATGATTGATTGGAATATTGGAAAAGTTGATGAAAAGTTGATGAATGGTACCACATTGATCGATAATTATGTATGAGCATGGTACTTGTTATTGTTTCTCTTGCTAATTATGGTTATTTTATAATCGTTGGTTTCTTTTGTAATAAACTCACACTTGCAATTTTTATACCGTGTGGTTGGTACCTGTGATGATCGCTAACCTTTGTTCGTGGGAGCAGATGGATAGTAGTAGATTACATGGAGTAAGATTCTTTTGCTAGAGTCGATAACGTGATGGCGTTGGGATTATGTTGGGAGAGAGTTGTGTTCTATATATTTTCATTTAAGTATTTGTGCGTTGTTTGGTGAGCGTATATCGCGAAAAATTTACTCTCATTTTTCATAAGCAAATTAATGCAGTTTTCACTTAAAAATTGAAATTTACATGGTTTAGAGTAGTGATATCGTATCGACAAGGCGGGTCGTTATACTACTTCTTGTTGAAGTCTTCTGTTTTGCTTAACAACAAAATTCCTCTCCTCAGTTACCTTTCAAATATGAGCTCTTGCCTAAAACAAAAATAAGTTCAAAATGAGAACCACTTTTCTTTAATTAATTAATATTTATTTATCACTAGGAGTGATCTTGAGCTCTTCTTTAAGGTATTTGAGACAACTGCTTCAATCGAATTACCAAAAAATTTCTTCCAATAATAAAATTTTCAATGCAAATGAATGGCTCAAATCAATTCACTTCAAACAATTTATCACCAGGAGCATTTCAGAACAACATGCCTAAATAGAAAACAAAAGAAATCACAATACATCAAGGCTATAAAGAAAATATTATTGACAAAAGGCCAAAATAGTAATATAAATCAATGCATAGACTTGAAAGATTAGAAATTTAAGCATTTCAAAAACACTAGAAAGGTAATTCCAACTTCCAAAAGTTAAATTAGAGTTATCATGATATTTGAATTCTCTGCAATGACATGCATGCTAGTTCTTCTGGGTTGGGGTCAAGAGGAGATGTTATTACATGCATGCTCGGGTTGGGGCCACAAGTGTTAGAGATAGGGAAGAACATGAAGATTAAGCTTTGGAGCTTGAAGAATTTGTCTTTTTACATGCCCAACTCTTTGAGTGACTTTTGTATTGATTGTTGCATCTTAGTCTTAATTTATCCATATGTACATCATGCATCATCATGTAGAAGTATGAATATTTTTTCTAAACTTAGAAACTTCTTACGTGCATGAAACTCTCTATTTTAATCGATTACCAAGCTATTCGTAATCAATTACACAAGTTGTTTGGAGCTTATAGACAAATCCTCATTCAGTTTAATCGATTACCAGTTAACTATAATCTTACACAGTTCAATTTGAGACCATGTCTAGTTTTTCATGAGTCTCTGCTTTAATCAATAACCAGGTGATCGTAATCAATTACTTCATTCTTGAAGGGTTCCCAAGAGTGATCAAGAACACTTTAATCGATTAAATCAAGAATCTAATTGATTACATTGTTCTTGAAAGCTTTCCATGTTTGGGAAGAACACTTTGATCGATTAAAATGATAATCTAATCGATTACTTGTTTGAAATAATCTATTACAATGGCAATTTAATCGATAACAAGCGGTTATAACTGTTTTCTCTATAAATAACCACCTTGTGTTCTCACTTTTAAGAGATCAGAATAAGTGTTTAGAATAAGTTTGTGCGACTCACGCATTCTACTCTTCATTTGTTGAAGCGTTCATGGTAAAAGTGAGTTGTTAACACATTGTGACATCAAGAAAAGATCCATTCAATCAAGCATAGGTCTTGCATTTGAATTACCAGGTTGTGTCTCTCATTGACTCAGTTTTTCATATGTTTTTACATGTTGTTAGCATATGCATGAGTTTCTGAAGGCATGCTAGAATAGGGTTTTCTAGTTTGGGCTAAGGGTAGTGTCTCTTAGGCTTTTATTCACAAAGGACCTTAGGGTTGGGTACCTTCGTCTCTTTTTCTGGGTAGGATCTGAGATTGATTGTGATTGCTTGTAAGAACTCAAAGTGCATAGTGGAAATCTAATTCAGGTTGAATTAGATAACTGGAGTAGCTTCTCTAGAAATAGAAAGTGAACCAGAATAAAAATTGGTGTACTTCTTCTCTTGGTCTTATCACTCTTTCATTGTATTATTGATCAATTTACTGAGTTTAAAGAAAATTTCTTTTTGAAAAGAACTATAACAAAAGGATATTGTGTACGAGTGATTGATTAGATATTGGTTTTAACAAAATTTTGTGATACGATCCTTGGAAGCGAAAGTTTTTCAAATCTATTTTTAAGTTTGATTTGATTTAAAAACCAATTCACCCCCCCCCCTCTTGGTTTGTGAGTTCCATCATCTTTTTCAACAAGGCTATAGAAGAAGAAGAAGAAGCATACTTTGTTCAGTCGTGGCAGTGTAGGGGTGGCATCCTTCGTGGTAGTTTAGGCTGTAAAGGGTGGCATCGAGCAGAGGTGCCACGGCGGCATGAAGGCGACCAACCTCACGGTGGGGGGAGGGTTTAGAAAAATCTGTTTTCTGTTTTTTTTTCTGTATTCTGTTTTAATTTTGTATTCTATTTTAATTTTTGTGTCCATGTCTGTTTTTTGTTTCTGTTTAGCTGTATTTTGTTCTTTCTGTTTTTTGTATCTATATTTGTATGTTGTTTCTGTTTTGTTGTTGTTTACTGTTTTGCTGTATTTGTTTTATTTTGTTGTTTTATTGTTTTTTCATACATAAAATTAAAAAAATACAGATTTTACAGCTGTTGTTTTCTAAATTTTTTTGTTAAATTTAGGCACTTTCTCATGTTTTTATAAGATTTCTAACTTGTATAAATTGTGAGAGATGTATCATTTTTAGTTGAGAGGTTTCATGCTTGATGTGAACCATTGTTGGAATTGTGGAAGTGATAAGTAGGCTTGAAAATTTTGAGGTGGATCATGTGTGATGGAATTATGCCTTGTGAGCTTTTGGGATTTTGTGGATGGATTGCATTATTCCATTCATGCTCTTTCATGTGTGATTTCACCCTTGTGCTAGATTACTCTAGGTTTTTCCTTGCTTCTCTTGTCCTTCCTTGTTGCACATGTATTGATTGAGATGAATTAGGCCTTCTTTCTTTTAGCCAATAGCCAAATAAGCCTACCTTGAATTGGTATCCAGTGTCACCCTCTTTGAGCCTTTAACCCCTTCTTTCATTTTGTAGCTCATTACAAGCCAAAGAAATGGTAAACCATGTTGTCTTAAACTTTAGGGAGAAAAGGGGCCTTGGAATTATTATGGGAGTGGGTTTTCAAACAAGTGTGGGGAAATTGTACTTTGTTTTACAAAAGTTCCTTGTTTTCATCATTTCATTTTCTTGTGACTTATTGAAAAGAAAAAAAAGTACAAAAGAAAAAAATTAAGAAAAGAAAAAAATTGAAACAATAAAAGAAAAGAGAAAAATGGGAGTATAAAAAGAAAAAGTTCAAAAAGAAAAAAAAATTGTACAAAGAGAAGAAAAAATGAAAAAAAGTGTTGCGGTTCATTTTCATTCTTGTAAGCTCTTGTTAATTTAATTTTGTTGTTCTCCACTTTGTTTCTTTGTTTCTAACCCTCTTTTTATTTGTTGACTTACTCCCCATTGTCCCTCTCTTCCCTTAGTTTTAGCCTAAATATCCTTCTTATATCCACCCTTACCTAAGCCATACATTACAAGCCAATAAAAGTCCTTTTGATATTTTGATTCATGTGTATTTCAAGTTGAATGGATTAGAATCTTGTCAAAATTTTGAATGTGCTAGTTACATGTGGTGCTTGAGTGTAAACACAAACCCAATCACATTTGGTAAGGTTGAGTGTTGTTCCTTGGGAGATTTCTATCACCATGGTACATTCTTAATTTTGACTTGACTACTTGTCCACTTTGCATTTTGTGATCATGTGTTCGTGGATTGCTTGTTACCTTGAGACCATTCTTCCATTTTCCATCTCTATCATTTTTGTGCATTGTTAGGATCCATTGAAAAATATGTGCCTTATTCATACCTTTCTTTTAGTTGTGGTTATTTTTTAGTTTGATTTTTTTTAATCTTTCTTTTAGTTTTGCCCTGAAGTGCAAAAGATAAAGTGTGGGGGAATTCGATTGAGCATTTGAAGTTTAATATTTTTTTTATTCTTCTTAGCTCAATTGAAATCTCTTTGACCCTTATTTTCTCACCTTAAATCAGTTTTGGTCTAAGGCAAATGATTGAGCTTAATTGAGAATTGTAGCTAAATTTTAGATTTTGGCTTACTTGACCTATTTGCCTTGTGCAGGGCCTAGACGACACTACAGAACTCCAAATGGAACGTGTGAGTAGTCCATGGAAAGCTAAGAAACGTGTGAGAACTCCAAATGGCCATTTTTGCCATCTCGAGGGTCAAATTGAGCTTGGAAGCTAGAACCTCTGCACTTGAAGAATTAGGTTGCGAGTTTGGGCTTCTATGTTGTGTAATTAGTTTAATTAGGTAGTTAGTGAGTTAGTTAGTTACTAACACTCTATATATTAGTGTTAGTTAGTTAGTGACTTCACTTCACTTCACTTGAACTTCGTTTTGTACAAAACTTGTTGTGCAAGCTTTTTCTTTTCTATCTTTTTCTCTCAATTGTTCTTCATTCTTCTTCATCTTTCCACTTCTGTTCCACCATTTTATTGCACAAAATTTCGTGGTTTCTCCATTGGTGATGATCATGGAGGGCTAAAAATTAATCAATCCAAGGATCCACTCCAAGCAAGGCTGAATTTGAGTTCTGGTTTGGTTTTTCTAGTCTTTGTGAATGTTCTTCTTTCTCTTCAATCCTATTTTCGTTTTTCATTATTGTGATTATGTTTAGGATTGAAAATGGATTAGGTTGTGGATTCATTTCCTAATTTCAAAAATTAATAACAAATTGTTTGAATGATTGTCCACTCTAATTTGTGATTTCATACAATTTAGAGATTGATTCGATTGAACTTTCTCTAATGCATTTGAGTGAACTTTCACATTGAACATCATTTGTAGCAACTGTAATAATTCTATTTGCATTGGTTTGGTGAATTGGATTGATGCTCTTAATCTTAAATTGTATTCTGTTCTTGTTCTTTTCTATTTCTTGTACTCTATTTTTTTGTATTTTCGCATTCTTTTACAATTTCCTACAACTTGTCCGATGAAATTCCCCCCTTTCTGTTTATAAGTGAATGGATGTAGGAACCATATTGAATCATATTTTTGAGTTCGACCTAGGTTAATCCTGTGCTATAGAATTTCTTAGTTTTATTTGTTTTTGAACGATTCGATAGTCGTTATCACAGTGGCCAATGCGGTGAGTGCGTGGCGGCACCATTCATAGTAGTGTACACTATAGAGGGTGGCACCGAGCAGAGGTACCACGGTGGTGGCATGGAATTTGTGGATGCAACCGAGATCGCGGTGGGGTGAGGGTGTGGCTGCATGGTCTCGTGGGCAGGTAAAAGGAGACTGGGAGTCAGAAGAGCAACTGAGCGAGTGACGACGACGACGGTTGTAGCTTGGAAGAGTTGGTCTGGTGATGGAGATTCAAGATTTCGAGTGAAGGGGGAGGGTCGCATTCGTTCAGGTTGGTTTATAGATTAGTGGATGCCTTTGTGAGATAGTGGGTTAAGGTTAGTCATTAGTCACTTAGGTTTTTTTACACGGGTTAAGTGGGCCAACCCGACCCTCCACTGGTTTAGCTTGGGTGGGTCGAGTCATAGGTTGATTAGGTTTAGATTTTCATCTAACTGCATTTTTATGGGTTTTTTTAGCTTGACTCGGCTCAAACCCATGGGGGTTGGGTTGACCCACGGGTTTGAGCCCATTTTGACAGCTCTAGCGATGACTATGAAGAATAATGTGCAACCTCTGTTGACTATTTGAAAGATGGGATGTGAAATAGTAGCAAAAAAACTTCCAGGTTGAGGTCTAGTCATTTCCAATAATATAATCGTTCAAAGGCAATCATATAGGCCCTAGAGTTATGATGCAATTGTGATGGACAAACATCAAGGAATTTTAAGACGGACACTTGAAAGTCAATCAAAGGGAAGGATAGGCCTAAATTCTCAAAAATAGTAACATGGAAAAAATCACTCTAGACATAATCACTTTTCCCATTGTCAGTACCTTATTTTCCAATTGGTTTTGTAACTCATTGTTTGGAAATTCGACCATCATCTCCTGGAGAACAAATCTTCCAACCATCATGACCATCATTTATATTGATGTCATAAGGATTTCTCCATAACTTGATCACAATAGCTTCATCGACAAGATATCAAGTATCAAAGATCTTGGGGTTAATCCACTATACAAATTATTGCTTGGGGGACACTATGAAGTTCCACTTCTTTTGAGCCTTTAGCCATTTCAATATCATTGGAACAGTCAGAAGAGGGAAAATTATGTTGGATCAAGCCGAGAATCTAGAAGAGGGGTTGAATAGATTCTTTGAAAATCTTTACCAAATCATTCTTAACACCGATTAAAAATAACCCTTTAAATCAATCAAAGTTTCCTCAAAAGATCTTTAGAAAATAGAAACTTTTATGATGACCTTTTGAAATTGATTCCACTCCTAAGATGATTACAAAACACAAAGTTATAGAGAATAATAGAATCACACAACAATTTATGCTGGTTCAATCCAATCCGGACCTACATCCATTTTTTTCTAAGTTCTCTTAGAACATCCACTATATAGATAATACTAGTACAAACATTATGCACACACAATTCTCTAATAGAAAAAAAAATCTTTCTCTTGAACCCTACAAGAAAAGATCCAGAATTGAAACCCTATTAATTCTTCAGCATCCCTGGTAACTCTAACTAAGAACAACACTCTTAAAAGATTAAAAGATAAGGATCGAATACACCTGAAATGTGTAACTCTTTGATCTTCAATATTTCTTCACAAGTTGATGAATACATGATTGCAAAATAAGTGATTCTTTGATCAACTTCAATCTTCAAACATATTGCAATGCTATTCTTCTTTAAGACTCTTTTGAAATGTTTTTCACAAATTTTGAACAAATCAAGAGTCTATTAAAATGAAAACACATAAGGGTATTTATAACTTTTGACAGTTAAAACAAATTTAATCAATTATAAAAATGGGTAATCAATTAATTCGTCAAAATTCCCTTTGTTTTGATATTCCAGAAACTGATTAATCGATTATCAGAAAAGGTAATTGATTAATTCATTTCAATATCAGAATATTAGTTCCTTCTATGCTGACTGGATAATGGATTATCATGTCTGGTAATCGATTTTAGATTCAGACAAAGAGCTTCTCTTTGTTTTCTGGAGTTGGGTAATCGATTATCAAATGAGGTAATCGATTACTTTAAGCTATAGAACCTTCCTTCTTCTGAAATTGACTTGGGCAGTCGATTACCAAATGAGGCAATCGATTAATTCAATGTTGCAAGACATGTTTCAAGTAGAAGTGAGTTCTTTAAGAAACTTAGAGAAAAAGAATCTTCATCTACTTCATAACTAATCAAGCTCAAGGCATGAAAAAGATAAAAAAATAAATTAAAGCACTCACATGCCTAGACTAAAATCCATCAATACAAATGCCTCATCTATCAAAACTTGTTAGCCATTGTAAAATTATCAAACCAAAACTAAACTAGGGGCTTCATGCTCTTCAAGCTTTGTTCTAACAAATTAGAGGAACTCGTACCTTGTGGTCCTAACATAGTTTTTAGTAAGTTTGGATTTTTCATACAAGCTAAGGCATATTCTACGTCATTGTCAAAAGTTTTTGGTTGGTCTAAAGGTTTCAAATGATAATTACATTATCTCAAAAAGATTTTCACTATTCCCCCCCCCCTTTTGTTTCAAGGTAATCATATTGGGATGTTGTTAGGGTTTTATTTCACGTTAGATTTAACTTATAGGCCAAGTGTAACCCAATCAGGATGTAGTAACTGAACTATCATCCAGATCGTCTTTCAAAGGAATAAATGAGGGAGTTCATGTAATTATTTAACTAAGAAGTAATTTTTTGTATTTTTTGTTTTGTGATTGTCATGAAATAAATAACAAAATAAATTATAATAAAAATTAAATGACAATAAAAAAATTAAGTAAAGATACAAAACTTGGATGGTGGCGTTGATCTTGATGAATGTCTAGGTTTTGGACTTGGAATTCGCTTAATCCACTATAACTTAACAATTCTCTATTCATCTCTCTTGCTCATCCCCAATTCACTAATGTATTCTACCATAGTTATAACGACGTCGAATCATTTCAAAACAAACTAGAATTCCAACAAGTTTGCAATATAGGAATAACCTAGATTGACTTAGAGATACAATCCAATTAGGTTCCGACTTGAATTCACTTATAATTCAAAGCAAGGAATTTCATCGAGCAGTTTGCAGACAATTGAAATGCAGAAACAAAATCACAAAATTTACAAGATTATGAAACATATTTAAGGAGCATCAATCCAATTCACTAAATTCAAGCAATTTGAATTATCACAGTATTCTAAAGACGATGATCCTATTATGAAGGTTCAGTCAATCTTATTAGAGATAATTCAATTGAACTAATCCCTAGTTACATTGAGATCACAAATCAAATTGAAGTATAATCCAATTAATCTATAATGAGCATTCGAATTGGGAGATTAATCAATTACCTAATTCATTTCCTATCCTAAACACATTCATAATCATGAATATGAAAATAGAATTAGAGAAGAGGATGAACATTCACAACATAATTTGAAATTGTTAACCAGAACTCAAATTCATCATTGCTTGAACTGGATCCTTGGATTGATTAGTTGTTTAGTCTTCCATAGTCATCACCAATGGAAGAACAATGAAAATTTAAAAAGAAAAGAGAAGAACAAAGTTGAAGAGATGAAGAAATATGAAGAACAAGTAAGAGAAAAAGAGAGAAAAGAGTTTGATCTAAACCTTGCACTAGAAGTTTCTAAAAATGTATTTTGTACAAAAATGACTCTTACTAACTAACTAACTTGGAAATGTAGAAGCAAAGCTTCATGGTGAATCAAGAATGATTCAAAGATGTTTTGATGATAACAATGATGATAACAAAAGATGATGACAAAGGTGATGAAAAAAATCTCAAAGGTCAATCAAAGAATAAGTTCAAAATGTTTAAGATGGAATCAAGAACAATTCAAGACTCAAGAGGAAAAGTTGAAGAACACTTCCAGATTCAAGAGGAAAGTTGAATTCAAGAATCAAGATTCAAGGATCAAGCTTCAAGAATCAAGATCAAGATTCAAGATTCAAGATTCAATAATCAAGAGAAGACTTAATCAAGATAAGTATGAAAAGGATTTTTCAAAAACTGAGTAGCACATGGATTTTTCTCAAAACATGTTTACCAAACAATTTTTACTCTCTGATAATCGATTACCAGATTGTTGTAATCGATTACCAGTAGCAAAATGTTTTTGAAAAAGTTTTCAAATTGAATTTACAATGTTCCAATTAATTTCAAAAAGCTGTAATCGATTACAATGTTTTGGTAATCGATTACCAGTGCCTTTGAACATTGAAATTCAAATTCAAATGTGAAGAGTCACATCCTTTCACATAAATGCCTTGTGTAATCGATTATACTGATTTGGTAATCGATTATCAGTGATTGTTTCTGAATAAATCAAAAGATGAAACTCTTCAAAAGGTTTTTGACTTTTTCAAATTGGTTTTAAGTTTTTCTAAAAGTTATAACTCTTCTCAATGGTCCTCTTGGCCAGACATGAAGAGTCTATAAAAGCAAGGCTTTGATTTGCTTTTCAATACACTTAGTCATTCAATCTTCTACAAGCCCTGAATCTCTTTGAACTTCTTCTTCTTCTTTGTGCCAAAAGCTTTCCAAAGTTTTCTGGTTTTCTAAACCATGCAAACTTGTGCTATCCCTTTGCCAAAAAGAATTCACCAAGGACTAACCGCCTGAATTCTTTTTGTGTCTCTCCTCTCCCTTTTCCAAAAGAACAAAGGACTAACCGCCTGAATTCTTTTGTGTCTCCCTTCTCCCTTGTCAAAGAATTCAAAACGACACAGTCTGAGAATTCTTTTGATTCTTCCCATTCCCTTATACAAAAGTATTCAAAGGACTAACCGCCTGAGAATTATTTTGTATCCCCATTCACAAAGTATCAAAGGTTTAACCGCCTGAGATCTTTGTCTTAACACATTGGAGGGTACATCCTTTGTGGTACAAGTAGAGGGTACATCTACTTGGGTTTTACTGAGAACAAGAGAGGGTACATCTCTTGTGGATCAGTTCTAGTGGAGGGTACATCCACTAGGTTCAAAGAGAACAAAGGAGGGTACATCCCTTCTGGATCTTTTCTTGTAAAAGGATTTTTACAAGGTTGAAAGAAATCTCAAGGACCGCAGGTCGCTTGGGGACTGGAGGTAGGCATGGGTTGTTGCCGAACCAGTATAAAAACTCTTGTGTGTTTGTTTCCTTCTTCCCTACTCTTTTAATTTCCGTTGTGCACTTTAATTCCCGCTTTTACTTTTGGTTAAGTTTCTTTTCTATTCTACATTTACTTAACAACATAGTAAAAGCCTTAGAAGAGTAAATTTTTAATTAGTAAAGGTTTAGGAATAATTAATTCAACCCCCCCATCTTAATTATTCTGAGGCCACTCGATCCAACAGGAAAATACATTAAGTAGACTAATATATATTCTAACTAGTCAGAAGTAATGGATAGACCCTGATTAGGCCCACCTAATATCTCTAATTAAGATAATTTTACAAAATGCAAAGACCCAAAATTCACAACCCAAAATCCAAGTGCAAATGCTTTGACTTCCAAGTCCAAAATGACCCTCAAAATGGCCGAATTGACCTTCAAAATAAGCAACAATTATCAATTAAGTCCAATTATTTGCCTAAGACCAAAACTGAATTAAGATGAGAAAATAAGAGTCAAAGAAAAGTCAAATAAGCTAAGAGGAATAGGAAAATAATAAACTAAAAATGCTCTATCACCCAACTCCCACATGGTCGCAGATTCTAACCTACTTACCCGATACCTAGTCCCTTGAACATACCGACATAAGCAATCAACATTAATAGTCGAGAATTAGTGTGACTTAACCAAAATTATTCTATCCTTAGGGATAATCTCAATTAAGTACTTGATTCATGTTTGGGTTTCAACAAGACTCACCAAAGCACAAGTTAATTCCTAAATTCGTTTATAAGATGACTAATCAAATAAAAGCATTAAGTACGGAAACAAATAAAGAACTCAAGATAAAGTATTGAATCGATAGAATTAAAGTGAAACAAAGTTCATCCTTTCCTCTCCTAGGTGGAAGGAATTGCACTTATAAAAATAATATAATGAAACCTAGAGTGTCTAATGGAATAATGGAGGCGTCTAGCAGGTGGAACTCTAAAATATAGTTCAAAGAATTTCTCGAGACTTCTACACCGTTACCATGAATGCCTAGCCTCCTATTTATATGATTGTAGCTGGGTTTAATTAAGGAGATAATCAAAATAAATTACAAACAAATAATATCTCTAATTAATTCAAGTAATTATTTCTTTTTCAAATGATTTATCCTTGAAAAATATCTTGCTCTTGATTTTTCTAAATTTTATTTTCAATTTTCGCAATTTCTCCTTCCATAACTTTCTCCTGATTATAGGACTCTGGAGCTCTTTCCAGAATGACTTGGTTTTGCTAAAAAAAACTATCAAAAATTCATTAAAAATAATTGAAACATAAAATTCTACCTAAGATAAAGTAAAAACTGAATTTAAAGGTAATTTGATTCAAAACAAGGCTTAAAGTTAACTAAAATGCCAAATAAACGTCACAAAATGCATATGAAAATCCAGTAAATTTGACATTTATCAGGTGTGATAGGGAGTTTATCTTTATCATATCGAACAAGGACATTTTCTTAAGAAAATGAAGTGTCATGCCTTAGTGGTAGTCTCCTACCACCAGGGTTATGAGTAGCAACCGTGTGATTTCTTGCATCGCTGCCACTTGTTGGACGACGATGATTCTTAGGTCTATTTCCCCTTTTGGGTTCTGTAGCAACAATGCAGTTGTTACCACCACTGCCACTTATTTGTCGGCAAGTATCAGGTCCATTACCCCCAAATGTGACTAGAAATACCACCACTCATCGCCCTTTTGGGAAGACACCTATACGTATAATGGGGATTTTCTTCTTTAAAAATTGAATAAAAATAGAAGCGTTGTGCATAATAAAAGGGAAAATTTTGGAAAACTTACCAGTAGAAAGCGAGAAGTACTAATGCTAAGCAATGAAGAAGGAAGGGCACTATTCAAAAGAGGCACCACAACAAGAAATCCGTAAATGAGAGAAATTAATTACAATGTTCATCCCCGAGAGAGTAGTGTCGCAACCTACCCTTCGGCGGGAGGGCGACACGAGGCTCACGGATGCATCTTCCATGGGAGGAAAATGCACGGAGTCGCCACCAACGTTTATTTGAGGAAAACGTCAGAAAAATCGGAAAGTGTGGTTTACGAACTTTAAGTGTGAAAGGGTCGGGAGTTGTTTTTACGCACGGGGAAGGTATTAGCACCCCACGCGTCTGTCACAAGGGACGGCAGCCTTTAATCAAGTGTGCAAATATGACTTCAAAATGTTTTATTTTCCCTTTTTTATGTCTTTTTGTGTTTTTATGCTTTTTATTGTGGTCGACAAGGGTGTTTCCCTCGCTCCTAGGTATCCTCAATTGCGATGAGGAAATCAGACCTACGTAGTTCTTTTAGAACTAAACGTTGGTTAAGTTGTTTTGATCTTTTTCTGCAAGATCGATTTTAACTGCACAAAAGTCATTTAAGGCATTGGACCATTTAAACGATCTTTTGATTCTTTTGAAAGTAGAGAAACGTTAAGGCATTGGACCATTAACGATCTCTTGGGGTGGTCGACAAAAGCGGGGCTTTTGATCCTACGTATCCTCAATTGCGATGATGAAATCAGACCTACGTAGTTCTTGCAAAAGCGGTAAAGTTATGGATTGATTTTATGCTTTTGAACGGTCCATGTTAACCGATAAAAGCAAAGAGGACCGTTTAAGGCATTGGACCTTAAAACGGTCTTTAGTGATTTTTGCGGACAAAGCTTGATTTGTGAGTTGATTTTAGCTTTAGTTTCACTTTGGCTATTAGTCAATTCATTCAAGGAAACTTTCAAAGAAAAACATCCGATTGATTTTTCTTGATTATTTTATTATTATTTTTTCTAGATATTTTGATTATTTTATTATTATTTTGCTTTTTTTGGTTTAACCGTGGTTACAGCGTGAACGATCGGTTAGATTTTTTTTTAACAGTGATTAAATGAGATTACAACACAAATGATCGGTTGAAATTCATTTTATCATTTATTAGGTGAGAAAACAACTTAAATAAACGGTAAAAAGCTCGTTAAAGCAAAAGAAAAGAAAACTTAAAGTAAGCGAAATTAAAGTGAAAATACACAAAACAAGTAGGGACCACTAAGGGTGCATAGAATGAATTGAAAGATTCAATTTCGGGAACTTACCGGTTGAAGAATGAAGAATGAACGAAGAACGATGAAGAATTTCCACAGAATCGCTTACAGAAGCGTTACGGAAGCATTTCGACTCGATTTTTCTTCACGAAAACACATTTTTCACCCAAAAACAACCAAAATGCCTAGCCAAGGGGTCTGGGATATTTTTGAAACAGCCCCCATCCCCTATTTATAGGGAAAAAGAGAGGTGCTTGCCGCCCAGAGGCTTCTTGAGGAAGATTTCTAAGCGCACCCCAATTACTAAGTTCACCCCCTTTTTCGTACTTTACGGAAAAGTTATGGAAGCCTTATGGAAGTGTTTCGGATTTGATTTTCATCTTTTTTTATCTTCCCTTTCACCAATGTTAAGTGAAATATGCTTACACAAGGTTTTCGGAAATTTTACGGAAGCATTACGGAAGCCCCGAAAACCATTTTTCAACAACGTGGAGGAGCTTGCCGCCCAGTTGCTTCCTCCTTAAGCAACCCAATTTCCAAAATGTTCCGGAAGGGCCTAGATTCGAATTTCTATTTACACCCCTATCTTGATAAGTTCACCCCCCAATTTTTGTGTTTTTGGTCGTTTTCTTTCCGAAATCTCACAAAACTTTACGGATTCCACCGTAATGAGTGTTAAGCCTTTCGAAGCGATCAAAAATGGTCCTCAGATGAAATTAGAGTGTAACAGTTTATTTACACACACCTTACTTTGCTAAATATACTCCCATTTTCGAGTTTTTGACCAGTTTCTTCTCGAAACATCTCGGAACTTTACAGATTCCACAATGATGGGTGTTAAAAATTTTGAGGTGGCCAAGTGAAAGTCGCATGTCAACAAACAATGGTCCCCGGACGAAATTAGGATATGGCAGTTGCCCCTCTTTACTTATCGTTTATTGGAGATAAAAGCGAAGTAAAGATAAGACACTAATTTCGTTCGAGCGGAACATCATTCGGTCGACCTTATCCCAACCAGCGGGACCTGTCATTCAGAAAGAAAAGAAAAGGCATCAGAAGCGTCAACAAAACTTCAGTGTCTTGAAAGTGATAAAATGGGATAACTACGACGTTTCCACACGCTATCGAACTTGATCGTCCCCGCCCAGCAGAGAAGAATCTCGTGCGTCGTCAGGCTAGAATGTCTCCGGACGACGAGAGTAAAAACTTGCAAAAATTTTGAAAATAATCAGAATCGGACAACCAACATCATCCTGATACCGTCGAACTTGTTCGCCTTGGATGACGAAAGGTGCGAATGACCATAAGGTATCTCCGCCTGCCACCTGACTCGCTGTCCTTGGATGACAAAAGGTGCAGAAGACGACGTTAGTCTCTTTGCGTCAACGGGCTCGTTTGCCCCTGGTTGACGAAAGGTGCGGATAACCATACGGTACCCCCGCCTTCCACTTGACTTCCCGGGTCAGGGTTAACAGAAATCGTTTGTACGGATAACTGCTTGGTTATCTCCGCACGTCACCTGACTTCACGGGTCAGGATTAACAAAAGTGCAGAAGACGATGTTAGTCTCTGCATGCTACCAGACTTTAAGTTTGACGGATAGAGAAAGAGTGTTTATATGGATAACCACTTGTGTATCTCCATCTGCCACCTAACTTCACGGGTTAGGATTAACAGAACTCGTTTGTGCGGATAACCACTTGGGTATCTCCGCATGTCACCTGACTTCATGGGTTAGGATTAACAAAAATCGTTTGTGTGGATAACCACTTGGGTATCTCCGCATGTCACCTGACTTCACGGGTCAAGATTAACAGAAACCATTTGTACGGATAACCGCTTGGGTATCTCTGCATGTCACCTGACTTCACGGGTCAGGATGACAAAGGTGTAGAAGACGACGTAAGTCTCTGCGTGTCAACGGGTTTGCTTGCCCCTGATTGATATAGAGTGCAGAAGATTACGTTAGTCTCTGCATGCTACCGGACTCTGAGTCTGACGGATAGCGAAAGAGTGTTTATACGGATAACCACTTGGGTATCTCCGCCTTCCACCTAACTTCACGTGTTAGGATTAACAGAAATCGTTTGTGTGGATAACCACTTGGGTATCTCCGCATGTCATCGGACTTCACGGGTCACAATAGCAAAAGGTGGGGCGGTCGACAAAAGCGAGGCTTTTGCTCCTACGTATCCTTAATTTGTGATGAGGAACTCAGACCTACGTAGTTCTTGCGAAAGTGGTGTAAGACTAAAATAGTCTCTACCGGAAGATGCTGACATCTCCGGAAAGGGTGCAGATGACCACATTTGTCTTTGCTTGTCAATCGAACTTGGGGTCTCCGTATGACAAGGTATGGATAATCGTAAGGTGTCTCCGCATGCTACCGGACTCTCAGGTCGCTGGATAGCAAAAGGTGTGTGCGGGTTACTGTTGGGTGTCTCTGCATGCCGCCGGACTCTTGGGTCACGGTAACAAAAGGTGGGGTGGTTGACAAAAGTAGGGCTTTTGCTCCTACATATCCTCAATTTGTGATGAGGAACTTAGACCTACATAATTCTTGACTTTGTGAGACTAAAATAGTCTCGGTGTTTTTTCACTAAAATGCGAACATGCTTTAGTAAAGAAACAAAACCTCCAACTGATTAGAGCAACATATGATTTTTTTGATGAAAAACAATGTGTCTATTGGGGAAGGAAAGTATGCTGATGAAATTT
This sequence comes from Glycine soja, assembly GCF_004193775.1. Taxonomy (NCBI): domain Eukaryota; kingdom Viridiplantae; phylum Streptophyta; class Magnoliopsida; order Fabales; family Fabaceae; genus Glycine; species Glycine soja. Next base: position 27,081,361 of record NC_041018.1, on the reverse strand, counting down.
TCTCATAACCATAAATGAGATTTTGGATGTTAGCGTTTCGTTTCTAAACGACCATTTAGAGGAAATACTGGGTCCAACAAAATAGTAGAAAATCACTCGAAGTGTATCAATCTCACACAGGTAAGTGTTTTATCCTAATTCCTAACCATAGATATGTCATGACTTAATTTTGCAAATCATTTCCTATCAAATCAAAGATTACGTGTGTGATCATGGATCAATAGGACTTTTTCAGGAATGGTTTTTGGTGAGGAATTTGGCTCTGAGGGTTTGGGCCTTTTCCTTTTCTGTTTTTGTTTAGTACGGGGCGAGAAAGTCGCTAGCGCACATGATTTTGGTTGGCAATCAAAGGGAGGGGACCACTTCAAGTCGTGGTTTTCTTTCTTTTCTTGTTTACTTGTGACAATTCTATATTGTTCAGATATTGTCTGGTCCAAAGACCTTTTTGTATATTTTGTTTTCTTCCGATCTTTGATCGGGAATTTTTCTTTCTTTTTTGCTTTCTTCCAATCTTGATTGGGAATTTTCTTCCTTTGCTTTCTTTTGATCTTTGATCGGGAACTTTCTTTTTTTTGTTTTCTTCTGAGGGTAAGGATGGACATTCTCACCCTGGGTCAAGGTTTATGGTAAGTTGGGATTTTGGCTCAAGGCTTGTAGAACGGCTGGACATGATATATGTCAAGGTGTGGGTTTGGCTAGTGGTTCAGGGATAAAGGGGATGTCCCACATTATTTCCATGACACACGTGCAACAATGATGATTTGGAAATTTTATACAAAACTAGTCATGCATGCACCCATGTGGACACTCAAGCATCAAGTTTTTATGGTCACGTGACACTAGGGCTCAAGATTCATTTTCCCTATTAAGTCAACCCAGTGTTTCCAAAACATGTTCTTTAATCAATTCATGCATTCATCCGAGTCCATTTTGGGTGTTCAGGAAAATTTTCACAGCTTTCACCCTTCAGGTGTATACACATTTTTTTTAAAAAAAATCCTTTGTTTTGATCGGTGAATCTTTTTTCAAAGAAAAGCTGGAAGTTATTTCTTTCTAAAAGCGTGCTGGCTTTTCAGCCGAAAGATATATTTTTTTGTTCTTGTTTGTTTTTGTTTTTTTTTTTTTGAGATATTTTGCTACCTAAACATATGTATATTTTTTTGAGGTATTTTTACTATATACATGCATATCCAAGGTATCTTGCTACCTAAACATACATATATATATATATATATATATATATATATATATATATATATATATATATATATATATATAGTGAGGTATTTTTTGCTACATACATGCATATCTAAGGTATTTTCACTACCTAAACACACATACATATATTTTGTGAGGTATGACTACCTTCCGAGTTTGTGCTTGTTTTATTTAAATTCCTAGGATCATGAGCAACTAGGTGTGTCCTACTATGACTTAGAAACAAAAGGTGATCAAATAACAAGCAGAAATTTAAAGGGTACTAGGTTGTCTCCTAGTAGGGCTTCTTTAACGTCTTGAGCTGGACGCGTGATGACTTATCGGTCACGGACCTAGTACTTTTGCTTACCTTTGGCTTTGGACTTGGTCGCCTGCTGGTCGACCACGGGTCGTAGGCAACGCTCCAGCTTTTGTAGATGAGCTGAGGGGCTTTGGAGGTGCTGACGGTGCGTCTGTTGCCCGCTGCCGGCCATCCCCAGGCTACTGTGGTGTCTCGCCCTGCGCCTGCCTGAGGGCGCAATACTTCTTGATGAAAGCTCGGTTAGTAGGGTGCCTGATGACCTTGCTGGGGGCGACAGGCACTCCATAGAACTGACAGAGGCGCGTAATCAGAGCTGGAAACCCCAAGACCCTATTAATCTTCTACGGGTCCACTGGGTGTCTTGCGGGCGCGATCCCTGCAAACAATAGATGACATCAGAAATCAGTTGAGAGAAGTGCATACATACCTATGTCACGATGGCATGACCTTGCTGGGGGGGACCGGCACCCTATAAGACTAACAGAGGCGCGTAACTAGAGTTGGAAACCCCAGGGCCCTGTTGGGCTCCACTGGGTGTCTTGTGGGCGCGATCCCTGCAAATAGTGGATGGCATCAGAAATCAGTTGAGCCACGTGCATACTTACCTATGTCACGACGGGACAGACCAACTAATACTTTCGCAGGGGGAGATCGGCATTATGGTCAATGGGCAGAATGTTGCTAAGTAGCAACGTCATCCATATCTGTGTAAGAGTGGTCATGTTGGTGCGCATGATCCGCAATCATCTCTTTGTAACGGCACGGGTGAAATCTTGCCCCAGTATGCATAGTGGCTGCACGATAGCCTCCCTCTGGTTGTGCTCGCACAGTTGGCCCTCCTCCGAGATCAGGGGGGTGACCCAGGGACTGATAAAGGGAAACTACTAGCCCCTCACCCGGGAGCACAAATCTCGGTTAAGCATTAAGGGCAGAGGACCTTAAGTCCTCTAAAGGCGCAGATGTGGAGCCCTCTGAAAGCAAGGACGTGCAACCCTCTGAAGGCGAGGACGTGTAGTCCTCTGAAGGCGAGGGCGTGCAGCCCTCCAAAGGCAAGGACATGTACTCCTCTGAAGGTGAGCACGTGCAGTCCTCTGAAGGCAAGGACGTGCAGTCCTCTAAAGGCGAGGACATGTAGCCATCTGAAGGCGAGGATGTATAGTCCTTTCAAGGTGAGGATTTGTAGTCCTCTGAAGGTGAGGACGTGTAGTCCTTAGAAGGTGAGGACGTGTAGCCCTTTCAAGGCGAGGGCGTGTAGCCCTTTGAAGGCGAGGACGAGTAGCCCTTTGAAGGCAAGCACATGTAGTCCTCTGAAGGCAAGGGCGTGTAGCCCCCTTAAGGCGAAGGCATGTAGCCCTGTAAAGGCGAGCACATGTAGTCCTCTGAAGGCGAGGACGTGTAGTCCTCTAAAGGCTAGGGCGTGTAGCCCTCTGAAGGTGAGGACGTGTAGTCCTCTGAAGGCGAGGGTGTGTAGTCCTCTGAAGGTGAGGGCATGTAGCCCTCTGAAGGCGAGGATGTGTAGTCCTCTGAAGGTGAGGACATGTAGTCCTCTGAAGATGAGGAAGAGCGAGGGCGTGTGTCGCAACGTGCCCTTCGTGGGCGAGCGAGGGCGGGGCTCACGAGTGCGCTTTCCAAAGGAGGAAAGATGCGCGGAGTCGCCATCAACGTTTATTTGTGGAAAATGTCGGAAAAACCGAAGGAAACCGGTCAAAATGAAAATTCTAAGTTCGGGAGTTGTATTTACGCTTGAGGAAGGTATTAGCACCTCTCACGTTTGTCTCAAAGGACAACAGCCTATTTTTTAGAATTGTGGAATTGTGTTATCTTAACTTTTATTTCTTTTTATTTTTTGAGGTCGACAAAAGCGGGGCTTTTGCTCCTACGTACCCTCCTTTGGAGAGGAAATCAGACCTACGTAGTTCTTTCTTATGCGTGGATCAAGTGATTCTTTTTACTTTGAAAGGTGATCATTTTAAGGCGTTGGACCTTAAAAATGATCCATTTTACTTAGTAAGAAACTGAAATGATAAACTTTCAAAATCCTATTTTTTGTGGACGAGCTTGACTAGGCGAGTTGATTTTAGCCTTAGTTTCACTTTAGTTATTAGTTAATTCAATTAAGAATGAGAAATCCCAAAGAGAAAACGTCCGATTGATTTTTTTTGCTTTATTTTACTAAAAGACATTTTTTGATTATTATATTATTATTTTACCTCTTTTTTGATTTCCAACGTGGTTACGGCACGACCGAACGGTCGGAATTCATTTTAACCGAAATTAACGGATGATACAATTCAAACAATCGGTGGAAATTTATTTTATTTTTAGATTAAGTGAGAAATGACTTAAATAAATGGCTTAAGCACGTCAAAAGGGGGTATAAAAAGTAAATGAAAACGAGAATGAAAATACATGAAACAAAATGTGGACCACCACGGGTACATATAATGAATTGAAAAGCTTGGTTTGAGGTACTTACCCGTTGAAGACTGAAGAAAACGAAGAACGAACGATGAATCTTGAAGAACGGTCGAGAATCTTCGCGTAATTTCTCATGGAAATGTTACGGAAACGTTACGGAAGCGCCTCGGCTTGGATTTTCTTCACGGAAACAATTTTCCTAAGCAAATTCGAAAGAGAGAGAAGTGCCTAAGGGGCTGAACCTTTTCTTCTTCACTTCTTCCCCTATTTATAGCAAAATAGGGGAGAAGCTTGCCGCCCAGCTCGCCCAGGCGAGCCAGGTTGCTTCCTCCAGAAGAAACAGCCTTCTGGAGGAATCTTCTGGAAGGCCCAAGTGGGCCTAGTTGCTATTTACACCCCCCTTTTACTAAATGCACCCCCCTTTTCTATTTTTTTGTAATTCTTTTTTCCGTAACGTTACGAAACTTTACCAATTTCGTAATGATACTTATTTTCCTTCCGCAAGGTTACGAATATTTACGGATTATGTATTTACTCTTTTTTAGCTTTCGAAGAAGTTACGGAAACTTACGGATTGCGCAAAAACGCCTCTTTTCGACTTCCGCCACATTACGGAATTTCACGGATCGCGCAAGCCTGCTTCCTTTAGATTTCTGAGACGTCTCGGGACTTCATTTATTGTGCAACAAAGGACGCCAAGTATCTCGAAGCGGCTAACCAAAGATTGCATGTCATCAAGTAATAATCCCCGGACGAAATTAGGGTATGACAGTTTCCCCTCTTTACTTACCTCTCATCGGAGATAAGAGGAAAGCAAAGATAGGACACTGATTTCGTCCGTCCTGCCTTTTTTGCGATGACGACTCTCATCTCTACTTCTTCTTTTTTTCTTCTGCACAAAACAAAATACAAACAACAACCAGAACAACGAATATAATACAGATATACACATATACACATACTTGGCGAAGGAACCGATCGGGAAAACAACAGAATAACGTGCTTCCCAGTCACCAGAAGCTTCGCACTTGATAATGGAGAACACATGAACAGCGCTAGGCAATGACATTCATGGTGCTCCGAACAAAGGTGGAGTATAGAGGATTGCCTTGAGGGTCCTCACTTAGGCAATCATGAAACACAGCTCCAAACTCAAAAGTGGAGGACACATGAACAGCGCTAAGCAATAACATTCATGGGGCTCCGAAAAGGGTGAAAATGGAGGATTGCCTTGAGGGTCCTCACTTAGGCAATCATGAAACACAACTCCAAACTCGAAAGTGGAGGACACATGAACAACCCTAAGCAATAACATTCATGTGGCTCCAAAAAAGGATGAGAATGGAGGATTGCCTTGAGGGTCCTCACTTAGGCAATCATGAAACACAGCTCCAAACTCAAAAATAGAGGACACATGAATGACAACGCAATTCAATCATGTGGCTCCGGAACAGGGTGAGAATGGAGGATTGCCTTGAGGGTCCTCTCTTAGGCAATCATGGAACTCAGCTCCATACTCAAAAATGGAGATCACATGAACAGCCCTAAGCAAGAACATTCATGTGGCTCCGGAAAAGGATGAGAATGGAGGATTACCTTGAGGGTCCTCTCTTAGGCAATCATGAAACACAGCTCCAAACTCAAAAGTGGAGGACACATGAACAGCCCTAAGCAATAACATTCATGTGGCTTCGGAAAAGGATGAGAATGGAGGATTGCCTTGAGGGTCCTCTCTTAGGCAATCATGGAACACAGCTCCAAACTCAAAAATGGAGGACACATGAATGACAACGCAATTCAATCATGTGGCTCCGGAACAGGGTGAGAATGGAGGATTGCCTTGAGGGTCCTCTCTTAGGCAATCATGGAACTCAGCTCCAAACTCGAAAATGGAGGACACATGAATGACAACGCAATTCAATCATGTGGCTCCGGAACAGGGTGAGAATGGAGGATTGCCTTGAGGGTCCTCTCTTAGGCAATCATGGAACTCAGCTCCAAACTCAAAAATGGAGGACACATGAATGACAACGCAATTCATCCATGTGGCTCCGGAACAGGGTGAGAATGGAGGATTGCCTTGAGGGTCCTCTCTTAGGCAATCATGGAACTCAGCTCCAAACTCGAAAATGGAAGACACATGAATGACAACGCAATTCATCCATGTGGCTCCGGAACAGGGTGAGAATGGAGGATTGCCTTGAGGGTCCTCTCTTAGGCAATCATGGAACTCAGCTCCAAACTCGAAAATGGAGGACACATGAATGACAACGCAATTCATCCATATGGCTCCAGAAAAGGGTGAGAATGGAGGATTGCCTTGAGGGTCCTCTCTTAGGCAATCATGGAACTCAGCTCCAAACTCGAAAGTGGAGGACACATGAACAACCCTAAGCAATAACATTCATGTGGCTCCGGAAAAGGGTGTTGGCGGGACCGAACGGTCCACCGGGTTTTTCCACCTAACAGGATAACATGCTTTTCGTCAAGAAAAATAAATCATTCGCGAGAGCACCACATCTTAGAGAAACAATATACTTGTGCCAAGGGTAATCTTCCTTGCAACCGAGAATGAAGGGTAGGATGTCAACTTCTAGCTTTCAAATGAACACGCAGGGGAAACATGGGGCTAAGCTGAAAATAAATCACTCATGGTGTATAAAACTCACAAGGCAAGTGTCTTATCCTATTCTCGAACCAATAACTGCACCATGACTCTATTTTGCATGCGACTTCCTATCGAATCATAGATCAAACGTACGATCACGGACCAATAGGATTTTCTCGAGGTCAGCGTTTTTGGAGAGGAAGCTGGGTGTTTTGGTCTTTTCCTCTTTGTTCATGTGGGGTGGGATATTGCCAGTCAAGAATGATTCTGAGTGGCAATCTGGCTTTGGAGACTTTCTATCCTCTTTCTTTCATTAATCAAGAATTTCTTCTTTTCCCTTTTCACTTCCTTTCGATCCTTGATCGGGAACCCTTCTTTCCTTCCTTTTGTTCTTTTCTTTATTTTTATTTTTCTTTTTTCTTTCTTTCCATTTCTTCCTTTTCTTTCTTTTCACTTTTCCTTCCCCATCCCTTTCTTTGGGAAATCGGGTTTTAGCGTTCTATTCGCTCTCCCTTGAGGAGATTTCACTGTCCTTTGCTTCGGGGAAAGGAGGAGGATTCTTTTGATAGTCCAAGGTTCAAAGAGGTCTAAGGTTGTGTCTCAATAGGATCTTTTACCGTGGGAACCCCAATCTTGATATCTGGGGCGAGACAAATTTGGGTGTCAAGGGGTCGCTCGTGGCCCGAACTTCCGCATTATTCCATAAGGCACACGTGACAATGATGATTTGAAAATAACGTGCAAAATTAGTCATGGCTATAGCCAGGTGGGCCCTCAAGCATCCCGTTTATGGCATTGTGATACTATGGTTGGGAATTTACACAGACAGACCCAACGTTTCCCAATTATGTTCTTTCATCAGTTCAACGAATTCATCCATCCTTATCTCGGTTCATTCCAGAAAATAAACTCTCAGCATCAGTCCCTTATTTCCAGAAGATGCGTTTGCTCTTTATGAATGATTTATACTTCTTAATTATAACATGTCGACCTTCGCGGTCTTTCTTTCTTTTTACCTTTTTTGTTTTATTTTTATACATGTTCACTAAAACTATACACTTGTGGTTCTTTATGAGGAAAACTTTTCTTTGTACATCTATATGACAAACTGTTTCTGTACACACATTAGAACTCTTCTTTTTACGTCACACGGTCTATATACAATCCCTATTTACATTCAAAGATTTTCCATTTTTCCCAACACACACTTATACACAAAAGTACACTCGTTGCTCACACGCACAAGAATTCCTTTCCACGCATCATTTACACACAGGAATCCTTCTATACACATTTTCCTTCTACATACATGTATAGATAAAAACCTTTTTCTTTTCTTTATGAACATGACTTTTATTCACAACGCTTCTTTTCTTTTTATTAAGATTTTGGTTCATTTTATTTTTTAGAACGACGTTCCTAAATAATAATAAAAAAAAAAACTCTACACGGTTCCGGAATCTCAACAAACACTATTGACAACAACGAAACAAGTACCGAGGTAACAACTCAAACGATACGTATGTACAAAACAAAAGTCAAAACATGAAACAAACGTTAGTCCCTTAGTCAAACAAAAATAAGATGATATATACCAAGAAAAAATGGAAACAAAAAGAAATATGGATCAAAGAATCTCCCAATCATGCGGCTCCACTCCCTCCTAAGAAATCAAGTAAATCGGTCATCTCTTCGTCCTCGCGGGCCTCATCTGCCTCATCGGGAGCCTCTGTTGGTGCCCCTGCAAGTGCCTCTCCTGCCTGGGCCTCAGGCCAATCCCCAGGCCACGCGACCTCTGCCCTAAACTGGTCCGGAGTAGGGCACGGAAAAGAAGTAAAGCCCTGACTCTGGAGGCTGAGACTCATCTGATAAAGACAATCATGAGTCTGTACATGCGCCCGGTGGTTGGCCGCCTGCTGGCGAACCAAATGCCGCAAATACTGCTCCGTGTCAAATGATCCGGCTGGACCAACCTGATGAGGTGGCGGCGCGTCCGCGGCCTATGGTGCATCACCCTGGACCTGTCTCTGCGTGCAGTACTTCTCAATAAAAGCTCGGGTGATGGGCGGCCGAATCACCTTGCTGGGTGTGACGGGGACGCCGAACGACTAGTAGAGTCCCGTGATCAAGGCGGGAAATCCCAGGGCCCTGTTGGACTTATCTGGGTCTAGAGGGTGCCTGGTAGGCGCCATACCTGCAAAAATATAGATGGCATCAGCGATTAACTGAGCCACATGGATGCTCATCCGCGTCAGGATGGCGTACACCAGCTGACACTTCGGCAGGCGGAGGTCGGAATTATGATCGGTGGGCAGGATGTTGCTGAGCAGCAAAGTCATCCATATCTGAGTCAGAGTGGTCATGTTGGTGCACATGATCCGCACCCGTCTCCCGGCAGCAGTCCGGGCAAAATCTTGCCCCGGTATACATAGCAACTGGGCGATGGCCTCCTCATCGAACCCATCGGACCGGTTCCTCCTCTGGCCATACTCGCATTCCTGGCCCTCTTCCAGCACTAAAGGATATCCCAGGAGTTGGCCGATAGCATCTGCATCAAACGGGATCCACTGACCCCTCACCCAGGACCTCATATCACGCACGCCCTCCTCTGTTGGCCAAGCATTGGCATAAAATTCGAGGACTATTTCTGGATCGAACTTGGCCATGGGGGTAACCAGTGATGCCCACCGCCGGCGACCTATCTCTTCCTGGAAATCAATATACTCGTCGTCCCTGAGCTGGACGCGTCACTCCCGGAGAAATGACCATCCCTTGATGGCCTCGAAGCGCTGCTGGTGTACAGCGCTCCTAAAGCGGTGACTGTCATACTCGAGAGCGGAACTAGTTCCTTCGACCGCCTTATCCTTCCTGGATCTCTTTGAGGCAAGTTTCCTCGGGGCCATTTCCTGCGAGAACAAACATTCAGAAGTTAGTTTTACAAGATAATGCTTATCTTAACGCAAAAAACGTCATGCCAATCCCTCTAATTTAGACTAAACTCATATGATCCATTCATGCACACACGCATGTGTAGAAAATACCCTATTATTTATATCAACATACAAGGATATTCAAAACATTCTAGTTACCACACATATACATTTTTTGGAAAGAATACTTACACGCATGCTCAAGGTATTGTGCCAAAATTACATATGTTCCTATCATAACTATTTTACTACCACAAACTACCCGCACACATTTGAAGTATTTTATCAACATACAAATTTTGTTGTTTCACTCATTTTTATTTATACATATATGCACATTGGAGAGCCAATCCCACGTCACGCACACACTTGCATTTGAAAAGGAAATTTCATGTCATCTACCTACTCTTGAGGGGCAATTCCACATCATATATTCATTTGGGAAGCATTCTCGTGCCATCTTTGGCACGGGTACATTTTTGAAAGACTTCTTATGCTACTTATCCACAAATATACATATTTTGAAATGCATTATTTACTATTCATTCACTTTGCAAGGTATTTTTATGCCATATATTCACACACTTTGCAACACATTTTTATGCCATATATATTTACACATATATCTACACACCCTTGAAAAACATCTCCCATGTTACTTAGGTGCAAAATGCCAATCGTGGGGCAGCCCAAATTCTTACAAACAAGTCCCTATTTTCATGCTTTTCTAATCCTAAAACCAAATTTTGGATTCCTAGCTATAAACATGTTTCCTTGCATGGAAGCTACAAGTTTAGGCTCCTAAGCTTGGGATTGCATTTGGGCATCTATTTTGACTTTCCTATGCTGTCTCTACACATAGAAAACAGCCCCATCACCCCAATTTTGCAAAATCATATTCATTCATCATTGGGGCATTTCACCGAGCACTTGGTGGGCGCATGTTTGGACATAAATTGCAAGAGAAAGGGAGCAATGTAGCATGCCCCATTGCTTCAGAATACAACCCAGGCCTAAGGCCTTTTCATCCAAATCCTCAATTCAAGAAAACAAGAACCCAAGCAAACCAAAAACTGCCTCACAAATATAAGCATGTTCTCCCAATTTAAGGCACCAAAAGATGAAGAAAGCACATCAATGGAAAGCAAAAACACCAAGGATGGAATACTTACTTGTTGGAGTGAATTGAAATACCAAAAACGAAAGCAAAACGCGATCAAAAAGCTTAGGGGAGCAAGAAACCGCAGGCCTTCGTGTTCTTTCTTTCTTTTTATGAAGGGGGGAAAGTTTTTGGGATACAAAAACGTGCCCCTCCTTCGTTTTTTATATTTTGAGTGCAGGGGTTGCTCGCCCAGGAAAGCTCAGCTCGCCCAGGCGAGCTAACCTGCTACTTTTTTTTTTTTGAGGGGAACATTAACCATGTCCCCTCCTCCCTTACGGGCTAGCATTTGCCTAACTTGAACCTACTTAAGTTAGAATTAGGCGTCGATTACTTATTTAAAACAAACAAATAGTAAAAGAAACTGCAAACACAAAGGATACTGGGCTGCCTTGCAGCGAAGTTCTCTGCTCGTTTAGCGCCGGGAAAGGGCAACGATTGGTCGGTCGTGACCCCATCCCGACTTGCATCCGTTCCTATGTACCTGCAAATAGGAAACAAAAATACGCGGCCAATCGTGACCGATCATCGTCTTACCTTGGTTGATTTCTGCCATTGATTTGTCTTGACTTCGGACCGTGGCCTGAGACGATTCCACTCTTTGCTATCACAAGATATGCATGTGCATGTGCATGTATGAATGTTGCTAATGCGATGATTTTATTTTAGTGAAGGCTGGTTAGGTTCAATTTTTAAAATAAACATTTGGGGCACCCCATACACTGAGCGAAGAGGGCTCATGCTTATAAAAAAAACTAAAACACAAAGTTTGAAACATCAAAGGGGGGACTAAAACCCCGCCCATCTTTTCTTTTCAAAGAAACGAGACAAATACAGTGAATGGGAATCCCTAGAGGAAACCAAAAGGAACGAGAAAAACTCAGAAATAAAAACGTGCGACGGTCCTCTCGATTGCCCCAGACTTTAAGTGTAATATTGTTTAACTACATCGGAGTTCACGGGCGAAGGCAATTCCTCGCCATCCATGTGGGTGAGTATCAGAGCACCCCCAAAAAAAGCTCTTTTCACAACAAAAGGTCCTTCATAATTCGGGGCCCACTTGCCTCGATTATCTTTAACAGCGTGGGACATCTTCTTCAGCACGAGGTCCCCCTCGTTGAACTTGCGCGGGCGTACCTTCTTGTCGAACGCGTTCTTTATCCTTCGTTGATACAAACGCCCATGGCTCATGGCGGCCAAACGCTTACCTTCAATTAGGTTAAGTTGGTCGTAGCGTGCTTGAGCCCATTCTGACTCTTCTAGGCCCGACTCCACCATTATCCTCTGAGAAGGAACCTCTACCTCAAATGGGAGTACTGCCTCCATCCCATAAACCAAGGAATACGGCGTTGCCCCAGTAGAAGTTCATACCGAGGTTCTGTACCCGTGTAGGGTGAAAGGCAACATCTCATGCCAATCCTTGTATGACACCGTCATCTTTTCAACAATCTTCTTAATATTCTTATTCGCAGCCTCTACAGCCCCATTCATCTTTGGCCGATAAGGGGTAGAGTTATGATGCTGGATCTTGAAGTCTTCGCACATCTCCTGCATCATCTTATTGTTCAGATTGGTGTCGTTGTCAGTAATGATCTTCCTGGGGAGTCCGTATCGACAAATCAACTCCTTCTTTATGAATCTAACTACCACATTCCTTGTGACATTAGTATAAGAAGCCGCTTCGACCCATTTGGTGAAGTAATCTATCGCCACAAGAATGAAGCGGTGAGCATTCGACGCTTTGGGTTCGATGGCCCCAATGACATCTATTCCCCACATGGAAAAGGGCCAAGGGGCGGACATAACATTCAGAGGATGCGGCGGAACATTGACGTTGTCTGCGTATGCCTAACATTTATGACATTTCCTTACATGAGCGCAGCAATCACTTTCCATGGTGAGCCAATAATAACCGGCCCTAAGGATTTTTCTGGCCATAGCATGCCCATTGGCATGTGTCCCAAAGGAACCTTCGTGGATCTCCTCAATCATGAAGTTCGCCTCTTTGGCATCTACACATCGTAGGAGGGTCATGTCGTGGTTTCGTTTGTACAGGATGGTACCACTTACAAAGAAACCAGTAGCCAATCTCCTCAACGTCCTCATGTCATTGTCAGAAATCCCTGGTGGGTATTCCTTATTCTCGACATACCGCTTGATGTCGAAATACCACGGTTTCCCATCCCGCTCTTCCTCTATTGCATAGCAATATGCCGGCCTGCCTTGAGACTTGAATTCGATGTATGGCAGATCCCCGTGTGGGGCAAGTTGAAACATGGATGCCAGGGTAGCTAGTGCGTCAGCCATCTGATTCTCTTCCCGAGGTATGTGGTGGAAGGAAATGTCGTCAAAGTACTTGGCTAACCTTAAGATATGAGTTTGATAGGGTATCTCGACTTCGAATCCCTAGTTTCCCATTCTCCTTTCAACTGGCGTATCACCAAAGCTGAGTCTCCATACACCTTGAGTAGTTTTACATCAAAATCAATGGCCGCCTGAACCCCGAGGGCGCACGCTTCGTACTCGGCCATATTGTTGGTACAATCAAAACCTAGCCTAGCCGTGAAAGGAATACACTGATCATTCGGGGATACAAGGACTGCCCCTACTCCGTGGCCCAAAGCATTTGATGCCCCATCGAAGCAAATAATCCATTTGTCTAGGTCTTCCTGCATCCGCTTCTCTTCAAACAGGGCCATGATATCTTCATCTGGGAACTCAGGGTGCATCGGCCGATAATCCTGGAGGGGTTGCTGGGCCAAATAATCCGCTAAGGCACTTCCCTTTACCGCCTTTTGGGTGACGTAAACGATATTGAATTCAGATAATAGTACCTGCCACCTAGCGATTCGTCCCGTGAGGGCCGGTTTTTCAAAGATGTATTTTACGGGATCCATTTTGGAAATAAGCCACGTGGTATGGCTGAGCATGTACTGCCTAAGCCGATGTGATGCCCATACCAGAGCACAACACGTCCTTTCCAACATTGAGTAGTTCACCTCACATGCGGTAAACTTCTTGCTTAGATTGTAGATGGCTTGCTCCTTTTTTCCAGAATCATCATGCTGACCCAACACGCACCCCATAGACTCGTCCAACACGGTCATGTACAGGAAAAGGGGTCTTCCTGTTACAGTTGGCATGAGTACCGGGGGATTCGCGAGACTCTGTTTGATCTTCTCGAAAGCCTCTTGGCAGTCACTGTTCCATAGGACCGCTTGGTTCTTACGTAACAGCTTAAAAATGGGTTCACAGGTAGGGGTGAGCTGCGAGATAAATCTCGCGATATAATTCAACCTGCCCAAAAATCCCCGAACCTGCTTCTCCGTGCGTGGTTCTGGCATTTCAAGGATAGCCTTCACTTTCTCGGGATCTATCTCTATCCCTTTCTGACTTACAATAAATCCTAGCAGCTTGCCCGACTTCACCCCAAAGGTGCACTTGGTTGGGTTCAGTTTTAATTGGTATTTCCGCAACCTTCCAAACAGCTTACGCAGATTGACAAGGTGTTCGTCCTCAGTCCGAGACTTAGCAATCATGTCGTCTACGTAGACCTCTATTTCCTTATGCATCATGTCATGGAACAACGCCACCATGGCACGTTGATAGGTTGCCCCAGCGTTTTTCAAACTGAAGGCCATCACTTTATAGCAGAATGTCCCCCATAGGGTGACGAAAGTGGTTTTCTCTACATCTTCGGGCGCCATCTTTATTTGATTATACCCCGAGAAACCATCCATAAATGAGAAAAGGGCGAATTTGGCTGTATTAACTACTAATATGTCAATGTGTGGCAGGGGAAAATTGTCCTTTGGACTGGCCCGGTTCAAGTCCCGGTAGTCTACACACATTCGAACCTTGCCATCCTTTTTCGGGACTTGGACAATGTTGGGCACCCACTCCGGGTACCGCGCCACAGCTAAGAAACCTGCATCGAACTGCTTCCTTACTTCTTCTTTAATTTTTAAAGACATCTCGGGTTTCATTCTTCGTAACTTTTGCTTAGCCGGGGAAGACCCGGGATTCAAAGGCAACTTATGCTGCACAATGTCGGAATCGAGACCGGGCATGTCTTGATATGACCACGCAAAGACATCTTGATACTCTTTAAGAAGGGTTATCAAGCCTTGGCGGATAGGCGCGGTCATACCGGTTCCTACCTTTACTTCTTTCTTTTCCTCCGTGGTCCCCAAGTTTATCAATTCGGTTTCTTCTTGGTGAGGCTTCATTTTGCGTTCTTCTTGAGCGACCAACCTCTCCAACTCTGGCGACAGGACGTCCTCTTCCTCTTCCTCGTTTATCGTTTGGCTTATATCTCGATCGAAATCGATTGACAAACCCTCGTTGTTAGGTTCCTCAAAGAATCGACCCTCACATCTAAACAAGATAAAGGAAAAAAAACATGCAAAATGATATGAGAAAGGGTGGCACTGCAAGAACAGATGAAACAAGATCTCTTTGTTTATTTAATAAGGTAGGTTTCACAAAACAAAAGAGAAAGGAAATCTATAGGCTCTAATTACATTGAGTCCACGGTATAGACTTCTGACTGGCTTATCACATGCCAGTTCCCTACTTGGGAATCGGGGTGGCATAGTTGCACAAAACTTGGTGGGTCTTGAGGGAACTCCTCTTCTATTGCGGCCACCTCCTCCTCGAACAACATTCCAGCGCTGGTGAAACACTGGCTAATACAGCCGGGCCATACCCTATCCGCCCGAAATCTTGACGGCACGTTCCTCCTCCCCGGCATCCCGGGTTCGTACCCTAATCCATACTTGTATGGATTTCCTTTGATATCGACCACGTCGGCATTCCCGAGGCAGTCTTTGCCTAGACCCATTCCGGGCTCGAATCCGTTCTTGAGAATAACACGCGCCACCATTATGGCCGCGTTGGAGAGAGAAGGTAGCGACGGACTTGGTTCCACAGAGGCACAGCTCACAACCTTAAAGGATTGGAAAGCCGTTTCCAACGATTCTTCCGCCGCTTCTACGTACGGTGCGGAGGAAGGGCAGCTCACTAACATGTCCTCTTCACCCGACACTATCACTAAAAGTCCACCCACTGCAAACTTCAATTTCTGGTGAAGCGTTGATGGGACTACTCCCAGGGCATGAATCCAAGGTCTTCCCAAGAGGCAGCTATACGCAGGATTTATATCCATTACTTGAAACACCACATTGCAAGTGTGGGGGCCTATCTGAATGGGAATGTCGATTTCCCCCATTACTTCCTGCCGAGTACCATCAAAGGCTCGCACCACCATCGAGCTCGGCTTTAAATGTGACGCACTAAAAGGAAGCTTTTCCAAAGTGGTCTTCGGCATCACATTTAAACTCGATCCATTGTCGATAAGTACCTTCGCGACAACGTGGTCCATACATCTCACCGACACATGTAGAGCCTTGTTGTGTCCTCTCCCCTCAACGGGAATCTCTTCTTCCGCAAACGCGATGTAGTTGTTGGTGGTTATATGATTAACGATGCCTTCGAAACCCTCCACTGAGATATCATGTGCTACATGGGCATCGTTAAGAACCTTCATCAACAGCGCACGATGAGGCTCGGAGTTTATGAGTAGTTCAAGCAAAGAGATCCTAGCTGGAGTTTTATTCAGTTGCTCGACTACCTTAAACTCGCTTTGTTGGATGAGGCGGAGGAACTCATGGGCCTCTTCCAAAGTCACGTTTTTTCCTTGAAGTCCCTCTTTCCTTTCGGCTCCTTTTGCCATGGGAGGATCTACTTCCTTCGAGGGGGTGGCTATGTCTGTGGGCTCTTGGACCATGGGCGCCTTCCCTTTAGAGGGCAAATCCGTCGGGTGAGGGGAAGCGAACACCCGACCACTGCGGGTTACGCCACTGAGGCCGGTGATGTTGGTTACCTTAGCTGATAGGGAGTCAACGTCGGTTGCAACTCTTTCGCTGGATACATGAGGGGTATACTTCCACGGAACGACCTTATTACTTTGATATGCAAATGGCGTTGGCTTGGGTGCCGTCCGGGGGTATATGGGTGTGGAGCCGGTCCCTTTCCTAGTAAAACATATCACTAGGGCCTTGGGGGTTAAAGGAACCTTCTTCTCTTCCGACTGCATGCAAATTTGTGGTTCTTCCTTCCCTCCTATGAACACTTCAAGCTGCCCGCAATCCATGAGCCGCTGAAGCAATTCTTCCACCACGGGACAGGTTTCCATGTCATGCGACTCCCCAAGGTGAAACAAACATTCATCACTTTCATCTCCACCTCGGGGGACCATGCACGCTGCTTGCAGCGATTGATAGATGAAATGTCTAGAAGTAGTCACATCTCCTAACCTCTTTGTCCATGGTGGCCCGTCCTCTTCGACGGCGTTCACGCTAGCACCTCCATGACTAGCTAGCGGGTTGGTTTTAACATTTGGGCCTTCTTCCTGAAACGCCAGCCAGCCGGCACTAATCAGATGCTGCACCTTATACTTGAACGGGATGCAGGAGTCAATATTGTGTCCGGGAACTCCACTGTGATACACACACTTGGCACCCGGATCATACCACTTGGGGTAAGGTGGCTGGAGAACTTTCCCGGGTATGGCCACCACCAAGTGATTCTCCAATAGTGAAGGCCATAACTCGGAGTATGCCATGGGAATAGGAGGGAAGTTGTCTTTCGGGTGCTGTGCATACTTATAGGTCGCGCCGGGGGCTGCATTATTAACTGGCCGGGGTGCGGCTGGAGCTGTGCGTTGGGCCGGCACTCTTTCTGCCGCGGGTGGTCCTTTTACTTGAGTCGGGAGGGAATTCCCGGCTCGGATCAAAAAATTGGGGGGATTGGGCTGGTATGAGCTTTGGATATTTTGGGGTGCTTTCATCCATGTTGGGGCGGTGGTGACCGCGTGGGCGTCTCCTTCCTTTTTCCTTGCGCCCACTGCTGGGGCTCTTCTGTTGTTGTTGGGGGCCATATTGGCAGCATATTCAAACTTGCCTTTTCGTAGCCCGGATTCAATCCTTTCTCCGGCGAAGACGAGATCCGCAAAGTTAGCTGGCATGTAGCCTATCAGCTTTTCATAGTAGAACGTGGGTAACGTATCTACCATAATTGTGATCATCTCCCTTTCCGTCATGGGCGGTACGACTTGGGCTGCAAGATCTCT
The DNA here is from genome assembly GCF_004193775.1 of Glycine soja. Lineage (NCBI taxonomy): Eukaryota > Viridiplantae > Streptophyta > Magnoliopsida > Fabales > Fabaceae > Glycine > Glycine soja. The sequence continues at coordinate 27,063,595 of NC_041018.1, read as the reverse complement.
CCATCTCTGGGCATATTCCTTAATGGACTCATGCTCTCATTTAGTCATACCCTGTAGCTGATTCCGATCGGGAGCCATGTCCGTATTGTACTGGTACTGCCTAATGAAGGCAGTTGCCAAGTCCTTCCATGATCGGATCTGGGAAGCTTCCAGATTGGTATACCATGCTACAGCTGCCCCGGCCAAGCTGTCTTGAAAGAAATGGACCAACAACTTTTCGTCCGCGGAATACGCCCCCATCTTCCAGCAATACATCCGGAGATGCCCTTTTGGACATGTCGTCCCTTTGTACTTATCAAAGTCCGGTACTTTGAACTTGGGAGGGATGACGATGTTGGGCACAAGACATAAATCTGCCAAATCTGAGAATGGGTAATTGCCGAGGCCCTCGACTACTCTCAACCTCTCTTCAAGCGCCTCAATCTTTCCCTTATCTTCCGCGAAGGGAACAGATTCTTTTACGGGTGTGGGTGAGGCCGGGATGTGGCGGACTATGTTCGGCTGGGGTAGTTCATGCGGGGATGGATCTTTGAGGTGGAGCAGGGGGCCAAGATGGGTATCTCCTTCCCCATCGTCTTGCCCGGGATAGTCTTCATAAGGTGGGAGTTGCCCCTCAAAGGTCGGGGCTTGGCTTAAATCTTCCGGGGTGGCACGGGGGGTGAAGTTCGGAGGCAGGCCATAAGGATAAGCTTCCGGACTATACCTTCGACCGAACACGGCCGTGTTTCTGTCTAGGCCCGGATTCAAGGCGGGTTGCAGCACCGGCTCCGCTTCCCTAACTGTACTGGAGGCGGTTGCGGTGGCTTTATCCTCTATGGTTTTCTGGAGTTTTGACATGACCTCCGAGATGGAAGCCATTTGATCTTTTAAGGCCGATAGATCGGCCTTCATCTGTTCCTGCACGCCCTCTTCATTATCCATTTTTCTGGATCGAGTGTTATAGGGGTGCCTTGGTGTTTTCTTAGTTATGATGAAATTCCTAAAGAAATAAACAACGGTGAGTATGCCACCAAAACATGAGTATGCAAATGGATGATCGGAACACTTGGATCCACCGCAAGATTTTTAGATAACATAATGAGTCCAGAACTTCTCATTTTATAAAAAGAACAAAAGCTTTCATCTAGCCAAGATTATACACAGGTGTTACAAAGAACCTAACGATTCCTAATTATGTGGGCCATCAAATCTATCATGTGCTGACAGTAATTGATTAGCCCATGAATCTCCTTGGGGGCAGTACACACTTCGGCCATGGCTTTTGCTTTGGCTAATAGACGCGGGAGGTCTTGACTTCCATTCAAGGTCAAGGCGAATCTATCCATCCACATAGTCGCTTCTTGATGCAGCGCCTCAATCACCCTCCCTCTTGCTTCTTTTTCGGCATACACTTGTGCAAAATCCTCCACTAGCTTTTGTTCATGGGCCGTGGACTGGTTCAATTCTTCCTTGTATTGCCCTATGATGGCTAGCATGCTTTGCTCCGTGGCTTCCAAGTGTTGAGCCAAATTCCTTTTGGACCTCGCGCAAGCAACTAGCTCTTCTTTTAAGATCATGCCATGCACCCGTGACCGATCTCTCTCCTCTCTTCGGAGCTTGAGCTCATTGTTGCTACCCCACGATGCTCCTCGGAATTTTTCTCGGCCATGTTCCTCCTTGCGGGCCCTTTTGGTTTCTTGTTCAAAAGCTCTTGCAGTGGCCGCGTTTTCCTCTTGTAACTCGGTGCACTCCTTCCGGATGTGTGTAGCAGCTGATTTGAACTTCTCCTTGGCGAGTCTCGCCTTCCCTAGCTCTAACTTTAGAGCTCGGACTTCTTCATCTTCCTCCGGAGCTTCGAAGTTCTCCTCATCGACAACTTTCAATTTGGAGAGCCAACCTAAGCCCCGCGTGTGAATTCTTAGCCATCCATGATAACCTCCAATGACGTCGTTTCGGATGCCCCTAAGCTCCTTGTCTTTCCTCAACGGACTCCTCCACGCCTTGTGGATTCTTTGTATAAACTTGAGACCTTGCGCACCTAGATCCCTCACAAGGAAAGGCGAGAGACTTTCTTCGGTTGGCGCTCCCCTCATGGGATATCCTAGCTGTCTTATGGCGAGTGCGGGATTATAATTAATACAACCCCTAGTCCCTATCAGTGGAACATTAGGATAGTCCCCACACGAGAAAAGAACTCCTTCCTTGCCTTCCTTCCAACGAGGAAACCAATTGATCGTGTTGCCCCCTATCCCAGCCAAATGTTGGTCCCAAACGACTCTTCCTTTTTCGGCGCACGAGCGATAGCTTTGAAGCGGACACGGGTGTCTCGTGTCTTGTCGGAACAGGTGTGAAATCAACCATACACAGAGAACGGGTAAACAACAAACAATCTGTGCACTGCTTTTCTCGCACCTCCGGTCAACGGTGTCGAACAAATCTGCCAAGATAGCCACCACTGGACTTTCCTTGCTATGGTGATATGCGAGGAAAGCATCAATGGCGGCTAAGTCTACCAAGCCGTCAACGTTCGGAAAGAGGACAACCCCAAAAATCAGCAAAGCTAACACATCCGCAAACGGGCCCCACTTCTCTTGGCTCGCCATATCCCTTGCTTTGTCTTCCAAGTATTTCCAAGGCAGGCCCACTACACCGTTCTGAATTTGCTTCATGCGATCCAACTCCTTTGCTGAATCTCCAATCACAGCTGCAACCTTGCTCAAGGAAGGAAGAAAGCCGGAGAAAAGATACGGTTTTCTCCCCCCGAGAGGGCATCCTAATATCTCTTCAAACTCTTCAATAGTTGGTACCATTTGGAAGTCCCCAAACGTGAAACACCTCAACGGCTGGTCATAGTATTGGGCGAGGGATACGACAGCTTCCATAAATACCTCCGCTACGGTCAAATCTAGAATCTTTCTGTAAACTTTGCGGAAGGCTTGCCTTTGGAGGGGTCCCATCAATCGTCTCAATTCCTTGAGGCTAGTGACATCTAGACCTTTAACCTTGACTTGATAAAACCTTTTGCCATTTTGATTTGTCCCCATCATTTTACCTAAAAAAGGGGTGGATCAAGACTCCGACATGAATGATGCAATGCATATGCATGAAACGGAAAGAAAACAACACAAAGGGGTAATTCACACATACGAGACCACAGAGATCCAATTTTAATGCTACGTTTTGGGCATGATGGCGCCTCAACGTAGCATTAAAAAGGTTACGTATTAACTCTAAAGAAAACAAACATTACTAGCAAGAACTATAAACCAAAATATGCATGAGAAAGAATGGCACAGGAGCGTGTTTGCTCTTTGCCCCTATTTGGGAACTTATAGGACAATATCTAGGGGTCTCTAATAACTATTTCCCCAACCATTCATAACTCACACGGCTGTTTTCTAGAGGTATCATCACTCAAGATAATAATATTGTGGCGGTATGGAATACCAACGACAACACATTATAAAGAGAGAAAGCTCTAGACGAGGTTTCACTATTATCAAGCAAGTCGGAGACCTAGCATGATGATAGATTCACCTCCACTCCTTAAATTCCCATGAACCCGGGTGTAGGGCCCCTTTATTACTCAAACCCGTGGGTGCTTAGAATGCAGTGTAAAGAATGCGAAATAGACAACAGTTATTTAAATTTTACACAGTTCAACAAATGCACACACAAAGTTCACAATTCCACAATTCTAAAAAATAGGCTTAACTCACAAAAATAGTCCCCAGTGGAGTCACCAACTGTCGCAACGTGCCCTTCGTGGGCGAGCGAGGGCGGGGCTCACGGGTGCGCTTTCCAAAGGAGGAAAGATGCACGGAGTCGCCACCAACGTTTATTTGTGGAAAACGTCGGAAAAACCGAAGGAAACCGGTCAAAATGAAAATTCTAAGTTCGGGAATTGTATTTACGCTTGAGGAAGGTATTAGCACCTCTCACGTTTGTCTCAAAAGACAACAGCCTATTTTTTAGAATTGTGGAATTGTGTTATCTTAACTTTTATTTCTTTTTATATTTTGAGGTCGTCAAAAGCGAGGCTTTTGCTCCTACGTACCCTCCTTTGGAGAGGAAATCAGACCTACGTAGTTCTTTCTTATGCGTGGATCAAGTGATTCTTTTTACTTTGAAAGGTGATCATTTTAAGGCGTTGGACCTTAAAAATGATCCATTTTACTTAGTAAGAAACTGAAATCATAAACTTTCAAAATCCTATTTTTTGTGGACGAGCTTGACTAGGCGAGTTGATTTTAGCCTTAGTTTCACTTTAGTTATTAGTCAATTCAATTAAGAATGAGAAATCCCAAAGAGAAAACGTCCGATTGATTTTTTTTGCTTTATTTTACTAAAAGACATTTTTTGATTATTATATTATTATTTTACCTCTTTTTTGATTTCCAACGTGGTTACGGCACGACCAAACGGTCGGAATTCATTTTAACCGAAATTAACGGATGATACAATTCAAACGATCGGTGAAAATTTATTTTATTTTTAGATTAAGCGAGAAATGACTTAAATAAATGGCTTAAGCACGTCAAAAGGGGGTATAAAAAGTAAATGAAAACGAGAATGAAAATACATGAAACAAAATGTGGACCACCACGGGTACATATAATGAATTGAAAAGCTTGGTTTGAGGTACTTACCCGTTGAAGACTGAAGAAAACGAAGAACGAACGATGAATCTTGAAGAACGGTCGAGAATCTTCGCGTAATTTCTCACGGAAACGTTACGGAAGCGCCTCGGCTTGGATTTTCTTCACGGAAACAATTTTCCTAAGCAAATTCGAAAGAGAGAGAAGTGCCTAAGGGGCTGAACCTTTTCTTCTTCACTTCTTCCCCTATTTATAGCAAAATAGGGGAGAAGCTTGCCGCCCAGCTCGCCCAGGCGAGCCAGGTTGCTTCCTCCAGAAGCAACAGCCTTCTGGAGGAATCTTCTGGAAGGCCCAAGTGGGCCTGGTTGCTATTTACACCCCCCTTTTTACTAAATGCACCCTCCTTTTCTATTTTTTTGTAATTCTTTTTTCCGTAACGTTACGAAACTTTACGAATTTCGTAACGATACTTATTTTCCTTCCGCAAGGTTACGAATATTTATGGATTATGTATTTACTCTTTTTTAGCTTTCGAAGAAGTTACGGAAACTTACGGATTGCGCAAAAACGCCTCTTTTCGACTTCCGCCACATTATGAAATTTCACAGATCGCGCAAGCCTGCTTCCTTTGGATTTCTGAGACGTCTCGGGACTTCATTTATTGCGCAACAAAGGACGCCAAGTATCTCGAAGCGGCTAACCAAAGATTGCATGTCATCAAGTAATAATCCCCGGACGAAATTAGGGTATGACAGCGTGCAGCCCTCTGAAGGTGAGGACGTGTAGTCCTCTGAAGGCGAGGGCGTGCAGCCCTCTGAAGGCGAGGATGTGTAGTCCTCTGAAGATGAGGGCGCGTAGCCCTCTGAAGGTGAGGACGTGCAGTCTTCTAAAGGTGAGGGCGTGCAACCCTCTGAAGGCGAGGACATGTAGTCCTCTAAAGGCAAGGACCTGTAGTCCTCCAAAGGCGAGGGCATGCAGCCCTCTGAAGGTAAGGACGTGTAGTCCTCTGAAGGCGAGGGCATGTAGCCCTCTGATGGCGAGGGCGTGCAGCCCTCTAAAGGTGAGGACGTGTAGTCCTCTAGGCGAGGACGTGTAGTCCTCTAAAGGTGAGGGCGTGTATCCCTCTAAAGGTGAGGACATCCAGTCCTCTGAAGGTGAGGGCGTGCAACCCTCTGAAGGCGAGGACGTGTAGTCCTCTGAAGGTGAGAGCGTGTAGCCCTCTGAAAGGGAGGACGTGTAGTCCTTTGAAGGTGAGGACATGCAGTCCACTGAAGGCGAGGACGTGTACTCCTCTGAAGGCGAGGACCTGTAGTCCTCTGAAGGTAAGGGCGTGTAACCCTCTAAAGGCGAGGACGTGTAGTCCTCTGAAGGCGAGGACCTGTAGCCCTCTGATGGTGCGGACGTGTAGTCCTCTGATGGTGAGGACGTGTAGTCCTCTGAAGGCGAGGGCGTGTACCCTCTGAAGGTGAGGACGTGTAGTCCTCTGAAGGTGAGGACGTGTAGCCCTCTGAAGGTGAGGACGTGTAGTCCTCAAGGGTCCATCCTTATGAGAAAGCAAGAGATTGACTTAATGAGAGGGCCGGTCATTCCTAATTCAAAAAGATTGGACAATAGATGTAGGAAATCTATGTAGTTAGCATGATTTTTAGGGATCCAGATGCATGCAACCTTTGTCTTGAAATGCGGTAAATGCAGACTTCGTATGCAACAATGCAATGCAATGGAAAGTTGTACAATGTTCATGACATTCTTTCCCTATTTTGTGATTTTGATTTTGATTTGATTTTTGCGGAAAACGCAAATTGACAGTCCTTTTGATAGAGGTGATAATTCATGCAATCTCATCCTATCTTTTGCAAATCTCTCCGGGAACTCCCTCAGAGTGTATGTTCTGTTTGATTTAAACACTTGACCATTTTGGAGTGACGGCAAAGGAGTCATTTGATGTTTAATCAATCCATTGAAAACCCAGGGTTTGTCCCCCTCTTTTCATTTAAAACATCGACGGGTGAGAACTTTTGATCTTCCCCTAGGTTCGCTCAAGGCTTATGCACAGTGCCCCTCATTGCCCCAGTGTAGGGCTTTGAGGTATCAACCTTGTCTTTTGTCATGACCTTGTAGCAAGGAAGAAAATGTGCAGGTTCTCAAAAATGAATTTTCAAGGACAAGAAACATTTGAAGGATTTTTTTTTCAATTGACAGATTAAGTCAAATGATTCCTACTTTTTATAACTCACATTCTCTCTCAAAAAACACAAATTTTCAAGAATGATAAAATGAGGTCACATGAATGTCTGTACTTTATTTGAGACACAGCCAATCAAATGTTTTTTTCTTTTATTTTGAAACTTATTGTTTTGAACCTTACTAATCGTTTTACGGCACCCTCACCAAATGTGTAGCAGGAATAATTTCTTATTGAATGGTCTTAGAAGTCCAAACTCAAGAGCGCAGGTCACTTCAGCAAACAAACCAATGGCTTTCACCCATATTCCAGTGGAATCAAAGATGTAATTACGAGAGGATGAGTGATGAGTGTCTTTCAAACTTTGTGTCAAAAAAAAAAAAAATTGTTTGAGTTCTTGTTTCTTGTTCTTGTGCCTATCATATTGTATTCTGTCTTTTGTTCATAACTTTTGTTTCAGCCTATTCGAATTCTGTTTGGGGTAAAAATTGCCTAATTGTTGAATTGCTAAATTGTCAAATTTGCCTAATGATGATTGCCTATTGAACGAATTCTAATAGCTGGACGTCTGAATAAAAAAAACTTTTTGGCATTTGACAAAATTTTATGATAGTTTCTGATGTGAATCTTACGGGGCGGATCACTTGATACAGGCTACGAAGATTTGGATGACGCCACTTCCGGTGAAGGAAGATAAGTCTGGGTAGACGCCACTTCCGGTTAAGGAAGATAAGTCTGGGTAGACGCCACTTCCAATGAAGGAAGATAAGTCTGGGTAGACGCCACTTCCGGTTAAGGAAGATAAGTCTGGGTAGACGCCACTTCCAATGAAGGAAGATAAGTCTGGGTAGACGCCACAAGGATTACCTTGATAAGTCTGATAATTGGTTCAACAAGGAACCCAGAGAGAAACTCTCACCAAATTTTATCAAAATGCCAAAAGTTTCTTTATTCAAAACAAAAACCAATACTTATAGTGTAGCTGAACAAAAAGATAAAAATAAACATGGGCCTTCTAAACAGTTTGGGCCAAAATTACAATAAAAATAAATTATAATTAAAAACATATTTAACTTGGGCCTTCAAATTAGTTTGGGCCTTCAGCAAAAATTAATAGTCTTGATAGTGTCTCTGCCTCTGGGCCTTCATCCTTCTCCACTTGGGGGCTTTATCCTTCTCCACTTGGGCCTTCGTCCTTCTCCACTTGGGCCTTTAGCCTGTATTTGGCCAGTTTCATGATTCTCATCATTCCCTCCTTCTTGGAAAACATTTGTCCTCAAATGTTCAGGATCATCACCGGGTTCAAGTACCACTTCCTTCCTTTTCTTGTGGGCTTGCTTGACATAGCTTTCATTCTTCTTTGCAATTTGCACCTTCACTTGGTCATACAATCTTTTCACACACTCAACTTTGGCATGTGCATCCTTACGTTGAGTCTCTTGGGGATTGCTTTTGTAAGTTGGCCTGTTAGGCAATGAAGCTCCGGGGAGGACATCAACTTGATGTTCTATGCCTCTTGAAGGTGGTAGTCCATGAGGAATCTCCTTAGGAAAGACATTTTTAAATTCCTGCAATAATGGTTGAACACTAGGAGAAATAGAAATAGTAAACTCATTAGAATTATCAGTAGAAATTTTACTGTCTTTGCAATACTGTAGATTGAGTGGTTCATGAGCAGGTAACACTTTCCTCACTTCACTCGCCTCTGCAAAATAATTAAATTTTCTCTCATGTGTATCACTCTTTTCCTCGGGTGTATCACTCTTCTTTTTCATATTCCTTTGTGGTGCCTCACTATTTTCTTTCTCTTGTTCTCTCTTTTCTCCCATTCTGATTTGGTCATCACACACTTCTCTAGGGGATAGAGGTTTAAGAGTAAATGAGGAAGATTTGGCTATTCGTCTGTAGGGCTTTTCTTTGTTACGGTTCAACAAACGTTGCATTTGTGTAGTCCACGCGTCCAGAAATAAGCGTTGAGATTCATCCAGTTGATGATATACACCACCATTGTCACCAGCTCTTGCCATGATTAAGGAACAAAGAATTTTGCAGTAAATTAAAAAAAAAAATTCAGGACCTCACCACACTCTACTCACGTGTTTCTCTCTTTAATGGTAGTTCACTCGTGTTTGATGCTCTCAATATAGGCTTTTGTGTGATGTTTTCACTCTTGCCTTTTACCACTCACTCCCTCTTAAGTTCCTGGATGGATCGAATTAGACACACAAGGTAATATAAAATAAAAGGAAAGACAAAAGAATTATCAGAGTAACAGATTTGATTTGGGATAACAACTTGAACTTGATTTGGATAGCAGATTGGATTTGATTTGGATAACAGATTAGATTTGGATAACAAATCTGATTTGGATAAATTTTTTTGATTTGATTTGATTTGGATAATAGATCAGATTTGGGATAACAAATTAGATTTAATTTGGATAACAGATATGATAACAAATAAGATAACAGATATGACAACTAAACTTCAAATGCTCATAACTTTTGCTACGGTTGTCTGTTTGAGGCCCACTATATATCAAAACGCTCAGAATTCAGAGGAGAATCTAGATAAGGGGATTTGTTCCACGATTTTCTTTCAAAAAAAACACCTCTAAATGCCTCAATTTCGTGTTCAAAGATCAAACACCCACTTTTTTTTTTCAAATTTTTTTTGCAATTTTTTTTGACACAGTGTGAAAGACACAAGAAACAAGAACAAGGACGTGACAAGAACAAGAACGCAAATAACAGAACACAAGACGCAAACAAAAACGAAACAAGATGTAAACAAGAACGCAAATAACAGAACAAGGACAAAAACACGAACCTAGACAAATTACAAAGAAAAAAAAAATAGGATAGGATAGGATAGAACCTGTATCAAGAGCCGAAGCTCTGATACCAGATGATGTGAATCTTACAGGGCGGATCACTTGATATAGGCTGTAGAGTTTTTGGATGACGCCACTTCCGATGAAGGAAGATAAGTCTGGGTAGACGCCACTTCCGGTTAAGGAAGATAAGTCTGGGTAGACGCCACTTCCAATGAAGGAAGATAAGTCTGGGTAGACGCCACAAGGATTACCTTGATAAGTCTGATATTGGTTCAACAAGGAACCCAGAGAGAAACTCTCACCCAATTTTATCAAAATGCCAAAAGTCTTTTTTTTATTCAAAACAAAAACCAATACTTATAGTGTAGCTGAACAAAAAGATAAAAATAGACATGGGCCTTCTAAACAGTTTGGGCCAAAATTAGAATAAAAATAAATTATAACTAAAAAATATATTTAACTTGGGCCTTCAGCAACAATTAATAGTCTTGATAGTGTCTCTGCCTCTGGGCCTTCATCCTTCTCCACTTGGGCCTTCATCCTTCTCCACTCGGGGGCTTTGTCCTTCTCCACTTGGGCCTTCGTCCTTCTCCACTTGGGCCTTTAGACTGTATTTGGCCTGTTTCATGATTCTCATCAGTTTCTCTCTGGGTTCCTTGTTGAACCAATTATCAGACTTATCAAGGTAATCCTTGTGGCGTCTACCCAGACTTATCTTCCTTCACTGGAAGTGGCGTCTACCATGACTTATCTTCCTTCACTGGAAGTGGCGTCATCCAAACCTTCGTAGCCTGTATCAAACGATCCGCCCCGTAAGATTCACATCAATGAGGGACAAAGATATCAAATTTATCCATTTTATTTAGCATTGTAACTATGGTTTACAATAATGGCATAAACTTGAAAATCCTGATGAGTCATTAGAGACATCTAACAACAGCTTTCAAAATTGCCCCATGTGTGGTGTTGCTTGTCAATGTTTGGATTCACAAGTGATTCTCCTCAAATTTCAGCCAACCTACATTAATTAGACTTTGCACCTAACGCTTCAAGGTCATACAGTGCTCAATGGAATGTCCTGGAACTCCTCCATGATATGCACGTGTTGCGTTCAATTCTTAGAAAAGTGGGGTGTGTGTAAATAAACTGTTACACTCTAATTTCATTCGAGGACCATTGTCGATCGCTTCAGAACGCTTAACACTCATCGCAGTGGAATCCGTAAAGTTTCGTGAGATTTCGGAAAGAAAACAGCCAAAAACACAAAAATGGGGGGTGAAATTATCAAGATAGGGGGGCAAATAGCACATTTTGGAAGTTGGGTTGCTTAAGGAAGAAACAACTGGGCGGCAAGCTCCTCCACGTTTTGTTGAAAAATGGTTTCTGGGGCTTCCGTGGCTTCCGTAATGCTTCCGTAAAATTTCCAAAAACCTTGGGTAAGCACATTTCACTTAATATTGGCGAAAGGGAAGAGAAAGAAAGATGAAAATCAAATCCGAAACACTTCCATAAGGCTTCCATAACTTTTTTGTAAAGTACGAAAAGGGGGGTGAACTTAGTAATTAGGTGCGCTTAGAAATATTCCTCAAGAAGCCTCTAGGTGGCAAGCACCTCCCTTTTTCCATATAAATAGGGGAGGGGGGCTGTTTCAAAAATATTCCGGACCCCTTGGCTATGCATTTCAGCTGTTTTGGGTGAAAAAATGTGTTTTCGTGAAGAAAATCCAAGTCGAGGTGCTTCCGTAATGCTTCTGAGACGTTTTCATAAGCGATTCTGTGGAAATTCTTCATTATTCTTCATCGTTCTTCACCATTTTTCGTTCGTTCTTCGGTCTTCAACCGGTAAGTTCCCAAAATCGAATCTTTCAATTCATTTGATGCACCTTTAGTGGTCCCTACTTGTTTTGTGTACTTTCACTTTCATTTCACTTACTTTCAGTTTTCTTTTCTTCTGCTTTAAGGAGTTTTTAACCGTTTATTTAAGCCATTTTCTCACCTAATAAATGATAAAATGAATTTCAACCGATCATTTGTGTTGTAATCTCGTTTAATCACTGTTAAAACAAAATCTAACCGATCGTTCACGTTGTAACCTCGGTTAAACCAAAAAAAAGCAAAATAATAATAAAATAATCAAAATATCTTGAAAAAAAAATAATAATAATAATAATAATAATAATAATCAAGAAAAATAAATCGGACGTTTTTTCTTTGAAAGTTTTCTTGAATTAATTGACTAATAACCAAAGTGAAACCAAGGCTAAAATCAACTCACAAATCAAGCTTTGTCCGCAAAAATCACTTGAAACTGTTTTAAGGTCCAACGCCTTAAACGGTCCTCTTTGATTTTATCGGTTAACATGGACCGTTCAAAAGCATAAAATCAACACATAACTTTACCGCTTTTGCAAGAACTACGTAGGTCTGAGTTCCTCATCTCAAATTGAGGATACGTAGGAGAAAAAGCCCCGCTTTTGTCGATCACCCCAAGAGATCATTAATGGTCTAACGCCTTAACATTTCTCTCCTTTCAAAAACTAATTGGTCGTTAATGGTCCAACGCCTTAACATTTCTCTTCTTTCAAAAACCAAGAGATCGTTAATGGTCCAACGCCTTAACATTTCTCTCCTTTCCAAAAATCAAAAGATCATTTAATGGTCCAACGCCTTAAACGACTTTTGTTAGGTTAAAATATATCTTGCGAAAAAAAAGATAAAAACAACTTAACTAATGTTTAGTTCTAAAAGAACTACATAGGTCTGATTTCCTCATCGCAATTGAGGATACGTAGGAGCGAGGGAAACACCCTTGTCGACCACAAAAGGATAAAAAATACAAAAGACCCATAAAAAACATAAAAACATAAAAAGGGGAAAATAAAACAAATTGAAGACATGATATTGCACATTTGATTAAAGGTTGTTGTCCCTTGTGACGGATGCGTGAGGTGCTAATACCTTTCCCATGTGTAAAAACAACTCCCGAACCTTTCATGATTAAAGTTCGTAGACCACACGTTCCGGTTTTTCTGACTTTTTCCTCGAATAAACGTTGGTGGCGACTCCACGTGTCTTCCTCCCTTGGAAGACACACCCGTGAGCCCTCGCGTCGCCCTCCTGCCGAAGGGTAGGTTGCGACAGTTGGCGAGTCCACTAGGGACTATTTTTAGGGAGTTAGACCTATTAATCTTTTGTGCAAAAGTTATGTTTTCCCTTTCATCAATTTCCTCTTTCCTTTATGTTCTTGTATAAACTTCTTCGATGTTGTAAGCGTGTTTTAATGTATGCATGGGATAAATATGTATTCATTTGATGCACACAACACCAACACCTTTTTGCACACACAGTGAGTTGAAAAGGGGCCCTATACCCAGGTCCATGGGAACATAAAGAGTAGAGGTGAATCTATGGTCATGCTGGGTCACCGACTTGCTTGATAACGGTGAACCCTCATCTAGAGTTTTTCTCTTTGATAACATATTGTTACTGGTAGTCCCTACTGCCGCAATATGTTTTTTCGAAGGGGATGATATGTAACGACCCGCCTCGTCACTACGGTATCCACACTCTAATATTCGATAATTTCAATTTTTATATAAAGAACTCCCTTAATTTTTTATTATGAAAATAGAAGTGATTTTGTCACAACATAAATTCATCCAACAACACGCCATTACTTAAGTGAATATGCATAATTACATAGAAACAATAATTCGGTACATGTCATACACATAACGAAAATTAAATATGTTCATATATATATAATTAAAATTCCAGTTTTACATCTTTAACTCAACAAAATAAAACTTAAAAACCAACTTCGGAGGAGTTGATTACAAAACACAACTCTCTACCAAAATAACGCCAACGTCATCACGTCGGCTCGACGGCTCCTCACCAGAATCTTACTCCCTACACCCTGCCACTGTCATTCTGCTCCCACGAACAAGGTTCGTGATCATCACAGGTATCAACCACACGATACAAAATTGCAAGAGTGAGTTTATTATAAAAGAACCAATACCAATTCCAAATAACCACAATTAGCAAGGAACATAGGCAAACATGATAAGCATACACAACAATCATTATTCAACACTCATATCCAACAAATATTCATCATTCACATCCAACAATTACTCATCATCCATCCATGGACCCAATCAAGACTGCACAGAGTGATGCATGCACCTGACTCGACACTCAGATGCAATGTGGTACGTACCAACAAAAACCAAACCTCAGGAAATAGCCTAAGCGTGTCCACACGACACTCTCACTTAGGGAACTGTGCTGAGTTTGTCGAGACCACCCGATTGTGCACGTAACAGCCCCCTTCCCATAGGTGATCAGCCTGGGAGCCCAAAGGTGTTCAGCCTGGGAGCCCAAAGGTGTTCCCTACCAGGTGACAAGCCCCTTAGTACAAAGTACACTTGGCCACAGTTACTCTATTTCCTGTGTCGTATGAGCTATGATCACGGCCAAAAGTAAGTGCCAAAGACCACAGACCAATTAAAGCGCCTAAGCATCCCCTCAGAAATGCTTAGATTCTCTAACCACGCTAGTTACCCACGTCTGGGCCATCCGACAAGGTCAGTGCACTCTACCCCCCATGACATACACTTCATACGACGTATGATCGTGGCCAAAAGCTAGTGCCAAAGACCCTGGAAGGTCAGTGCACAGTGCCCCCCACGATCATACACAACATCCAACGTATGAACGTGGCCAAAAGCTAGTGCCAAAGACCCTGAAAGGTCAGTGCACAGTGCCCCCCATGAACATACACAACATGCACATGCCAATGGATTTCCAACATCAATCAACAAATCGTATTTCCATGTCATTCACAACATAAATATCATCTCATCTCAATGACGTTATCAACAACAACAACAACCTCATTTCATATTCACATATTCATCAATAATAACAATTCATGTTGACATGGTCTCTATTAACAATGTCATCTCAAATCAATATCATCATAATTATCATTATCATCGCATATCAATTAAAATCCTCAATAGCAACATCAACAACAATTCAAACAAACACAACAATATCATTTCCACACGCACGGTCTTCAAATAACACATTTCAAACAACCAAAACAATATCATTCATCACAATACATATATATATATATATATATATATATATATATATATATATATATATATATATATATATATATATACATATATCGCATCCCATTAGTTAAAATGTAATTTTCTTTGAAGAAAAATCATCATGCAACAGGGACAGGCAGATATCCTCATAGCTAGGTTCCCTGACCCTAACTATGGTGTTAAAATGGTAAATTTTATAATAAACTCCCCTCACCTATCGTGAGCTACCCCGCGGATTCCTCGTCACGTCACTTGAAGATTCCTTTTCGTCCTTGCTCGTCGATTCCACGTAAGCCTCTATTATGCCAAAACAAAGGAGACTTAGTATGGATTTCATAAAACAAAGCTAGTAACAGTGCTCTGGGTCAAACACCCACATCACTACTTGAAAGAGTTGAGAGCATTTCAGGTTTTACAAAGGAACATCATTTGGAAATTTCGACCACGCCAATGTGACCGGGGTTCAGTGTAGGTTACGAAAATAACATGCATTTCATGAAAAGATAACGTTTACAAAGTCTCTTTCTCAAAAGTTTTTCAAAGGAAGCATAAAACATACAATGGCGGTTCCAAAGTCAGAAAAGATGCAAAGATAAGATGAAACTAACAAGAAACAAGCGTAGAACCATGGTTACCTCGAAACAAAACGAAAGGTCTGATTAGGGTTTCGTTCTCTACTGAAACCGCAAGCCAAGTTGGAAGATTCCGTTTCGGTTGAAGGGTTCCTCTCGGTGTGGAGAACAACGATGGTTTGTGGTGGCTAATGGTGGCTGTGGGTGATGGAGAAAGTTCTTGGAACTTTAGAAATGGCTTTGGAAGAAAAAAAGAAGAAGAAATGACGTTTTTCCTAAGCTACACCAAAGCAAAGGCTGAAATGCTTAAATAAGAGATGCTCTCGGGAACGGAAGCTTCTAGCACACTCCAGACATTTTTTCAAAGATCCCAACGGTCAGATCATGGAAAAGTGTCTTGTGAAGTTGCAAACCAAATTTCGAGAAGATCCAACGGTTAACAAAGGCTGGGCAGCGTTTTTACCGAGGCAGCTGCATGAAGTTTTCTCTAGAAGCTTCATTAAGAGGTTTCCTCTAGAAGCTTCATTAAGAGGCTTCTAACACACTCCAAACATCTTCTCAAAGATCCCAACGGTCAGATCATGGAAAATTGTCTTGTGAAGTTGCAGACCAAATTTCTAGAAAATCCAATGGTTAACGAACGCTGGGCATCGTTTTTACCGAGGCAGCTTCATGTTGCTTTCTCTAGAAGCTTCATTAAGAGGCTTCCTCCAGAAGCTTCCTCGTGGCTTCTTTGAGAAACTTTCTCAAGAGGCTTCTTTGAGAATTTAGATCCTTATCTATCCACACCCCTCTATTAACTAAATTAACTTCCATAAAAATAATTACGGATGAAAATAACACAACAAATAATCAAACATCAAACATAATTACTAATAATATATAGATATATATATCATCTGCATCATGTCGTCACGCATCTGTCGTATGTTGGTCTCGTCTTTTGTCACGGGAAGCCAGAAGGTCCATATCACCTTCTTAATTGCACACATGGGACACTGTGCCCCGAATGCACATGTAAGAAGAGATGATTTTCCTGGCTCTCGTGTCCATAATTGCATTCATATCATGCATCGCATAAGCATCTCTTTATGGCATCATGATGAACATATCGTTCCTGCATTTTTCCATTATCATATTCCAACATCACATTTTGCATGAGTCATTGCATCATCATGCACATGCATTCAACATACTTTTTTTTCTACAAACTGCATACCTTTTGTTTTCATCTTTGCTCATGCATGATCCTTGCGTTTTCCTCTGCAAAACAAAAACAAAAAAAGAAAGTGTGAAAATTCGCACTGCATTCTTAGTTGCATGTGTTAGGTACCATGAGCCAACCATGTTGGGATCATAAACCCATTTCTAAAAATAAATAAAAAACAACAAAACAAAATGATTGAGCATGGTACCTAATGCCTGGTTAACTAGGATATGATGTTTCTTCAGGCATCTCAATCTCATAATTACATTTTCCATGCATAGCATACGTATTCCCGAGTCTTTCATCTCTGTAAAATGTTGTCAAAGTATTGGCGATCAAAATTGTCATTCCTTGGGTTATGGGGTTGAACCAAGCTTATGCTTTTACGAAAAGGTTCATCAAGTCAAGTTGAAGTATGGAAGTAACCATCTTGCAAAAAATTGGGGCAAAAGATGGATCGAGTTACATCGCTGCTCCATCTACTGCCAAACACATTTAGGACTGTTGATGTCCCTGTTACTTCCAGTTTCACTTTGACCAAGATGTCATGGACCATGTTGAAAATCTAAATTGATTCAACCCGATGTCCTGCGTAAAAATTCGCAATACTTCAACTGTGTATCATTCGCATACATCCATGTTTTTTATTGGTTGCATTGCTCATTGCATTCTTTCCTTGAAAAAAAATGAAGAACTTAATCATTGTCATAAAAAAGAAAAGAACATGCTTTATGGTGCCCTTAACGAACCCGTGCTAGAACTAGAGTAATGGGTGAAGTAGAGGAGGTGCAAGAGCAGATGAAGGCTGACATGGAGGCCATGAAAGAGCAAATAGCCACAATGATGGAGGCCATGATGAGCATGAAGAAGATAATGGAAGCCAATGCGGTTGCAGTTGCCGCTACCAGCGCTGTTGCTAAGGTGAACCCGATGCCCCCATCTGGCCTCAACCAAATGAATCATCCAACCTCAGATATGGTAGGCAAAGATTTAGGAAGTACGGGCGGCCCCCATTATGTGTAAATTCAAAACAAGCACACCTTCCCGCCATATGGCTTACCTCCCAACTATACACTTCCCAATGTGGCGTACACTCCCAGTGAGAATGTCAATAACTCCACTCTCATACTCATTGAGAGCCAACAACCTCAATCTGATCATGCACATGCCTCTCAAACCATGGGGGAGACACATGAAATTCCCCACCAGAATCTAGCTGATTTCGAGCCTTGCCTCGAATATGCCACTGAAGGGCAAGCAGTTAGTGGTATACCCCTACAAAACACTTTGGAGGGGCCTCAATTTTGCCCCCAACCACAACCCTTATATGAAAAAATGGTGGGTTACACACCTTCAAGCTTTGCGGATTTTGTCTTCACTGGGGAAAGGATCAAAGTGGATCTGGAAAGAGGCAAATCTAATCATCCTGCTTTGATGAATGCGAAAACTGGGGCAAATGAAGAGGGTGAGAATGATGGTGAAACCCATGCTGCGACTGCCATTCCTACATGGAAAATCCCCCACCAGCTCAACAACATCATTACTCAGCCAATATCAGCCCTTCTCATTACCCACCACCTAGTCATCCATAAAGGCCATCCCTAAATCAACCACAAAGTCTGTTTACCGCACTCCCAATGCCCAAACACCACCTTTAGTGAAAACCAAAAAGGAATTTTGCAACAAAAAGCCTGTAGGATTCACCCCAAATTCCAGTGTCATATGCTAACTTGCTCCCATATCTACTTGATAATGCAATGGTAGCAGTAACCCTTGCCAGGGTTCCTCAACCTCCATTTTTCCGAGGATACGACTCGAATGCAACATGTGCATATCATAAAGGAGTTTCGGGACATTCCATTGAGCACTGTAAGACCTTGAAGTGTAAGGTGCAAAGTCTAATTAAGGCAGGCTGGCTAAAATTTGAGGATAATCGCTTGTGAACCCTAACATTGACAAGCGACACCACACATGGGGCAATTTTGAAAGCTGTTGTTAGATGTCTCTAATGACTCATCAGGATTTTCAAGTTTATGCCATTATTGTAAACCACAGTTACAATGCTAAATAAAATGAATAAATTTGACATCTTTGTCCCTCATCCTCTCGTAATTACATCTTTGGTTCCACTGGAATATGGATGCAAGCCATTGGTTTGTTTTCTCAAGCGACCTGGGCTCCTGAGTTTGGACATTCCAAGACCGTTCAATCAGAAATTACTCGTGCTACACATTTGGTGAGGATGTCGTAAACAACGAGTAAAGCAGAAAAGTTCAAAAAAGAAAAAAAAGTATTTGATTGACTGTGTTTTCAAGTAAAAATATAGACATTCATGTGACCTCATTTTATCATTCCTGAAAGTTTCTCTTTTTGAGAAAGAAGTGAGTTATTAAGAATAGGAGTCATCTGACTTAATCCGTCAATTGAAAAATCCTTCAATTGTTTCTCGTCCTTGAAAGTCCTTTTTGAGAATCATCCACTTCTTTCATTCTTCCTTGCTACAAGGTTGTGAAAACAAGACAAAGATTCATACCTCAAAGCCCTACACTTGGGCAATAAGAGGCACCATGCGTAAACCTCAAGAGAACCTTGGGGCAGATAAGAAATTCTCACCCAATAGGTTCTCTGCTACAAGGTCATGACAAAAGATGATGATTGATACCTCAAAGCACTACACTAGGGCACTAAGGGGCACCGTGCATGGGCCTCAAGCGAACCTAGGGGTAGATCAAAAGTTTTCACCCGTCGATGTTTTTAAACAAAAAAAGGGGAGTGAAAAACCCTGGGATTTCAGTGGATTGATTAAATGGCTCCATCACCGTCACTCCAAAATTATCAAGTGAGTAAATCAAACAGGACATACACTCTGAAGGAGTTCCCAGAGAGATTTGCAAAAGATAGGATAAGGTTGCATGAATTATAACATCTTTCAAAAGGACAGTCAATCTGTGTTTTTTCAAAAATCAAATCAAAATCACGAAATAAGGAAAGAATGTCATGAACATTGTACAACTTTCCATGACATTGCATTGTTGCATACGAACTCTGCTTTTACCGCATTTCAAGACAAAGGTTGCATGCATGTGCATCCCTAAAAATCATGTTAACTGCATAGATTTCTTACCTCTAATGTCCAATCTTTTGAATTTGGGATGACCGGACCTCTCAATG
Source organism: Glycine soja (assembly GCF_004193775.1). Lineage (NCBI taxonomy): Eukaryota > Viridiplantae > Streptophyta > Magnoliopsida > Fabales > Fabaceae > Glycine > Glycine soja. The sequence continues at coordinate 27,043,916 of NC_041018.1, read as the reverse complement.
AGTCAATCTCTTGCTTTCTCATAAGGGTTGACCATTGGGTACTAGTACCCTCGCCTTGAGAGGGCGGCAGGCCCTCGCCTTGAAAGGGCTACACGTCCTCACCCTCAAAGGGCTACACGCCCTCGCCTTCAGAGGACTACACGTCCTCGTCTTTAGAGGGCTGCACGCCCTCGCCTTCAGAGGATTGCATGTCCTCGCCTTCAGAGGACTACATGCCCTCGCCTTCAAAAGGGATGCACGCCCTCGTCTTTAGAGGACTACACATCCTCGCCTTTAGAGGGATGCACGCCTTCACCTTCAGAGGACTACACGTCCTCGCCTTAAGAGGGCTATACGTCCTCGCCTTCAGAGGGCTACACGTCCTCGCCTTCAGAGGACTACACATCCTCCACTTCAGAGGGCTGCACGCCCTCGCCTTCAGAGGACTACAGGTCCTCGCCTTTAGAGGGCTACACGTCCTCGCCTTCAGAGGGCTACACACCCTCGCCTTCAGAGGACTACACGTCCTCGCCTTCAGAGGGCTACACGCCCTCGCCTTAAGAGGACTACTCGTCCTCGCCTTTATAGGGCTACACGCCATCGCCTTAAGAGGACTACATGTCCTCGCCTTCAGAGGGTTGCACGCCCTCGCCTTCAGAGGACTACACATCCTCGCCTTAGAGGGCTGCACGCCCTCGCCTTTAGAGGACTACACATCCTCCCCATCAGAGGGCTCCACGCCCTCGCCTTAAGAGGACTAAACGTCCTCGCCTTTAGAGGACTACACGTCCTCGCCTTCAGAAGACTACACGTCCTCGCCTTCAGAGGGCTGCATGCCCTCGCCTTTAGAGGGCTACACGCCCTGGACTGCAGGTCCACGCCTTCAAAGGGCTACACGCCCTCGCCTTCACAGGACTACACGTCCTCACCTTCAGAGGGCTCCACGCCCTCTCCTTCAGAGGACTACGCGTCCTCGCCTTCAGAGGACTACACGCCCTTGCCATCAGAGGTTTGCACATCCTCGCCTTCAGAGGGCTGCACGCCGTTGCCTTTAGAGGGCTACACGCCCTCGCCTTCAGAGGACTCCAGGTCCTCGCCGTTAGAGGGCTAAATGCCCTCGCCTTCACAGGACTACACGCCCTCGCCTTCACAGGACTACGCGCCCTTTCCTTCAAAGGTCTGCACGTCCTCGCCTTCAGAGGGCTGCACGCCCTCTCCTTTAGAGGGCTACACGCCCTTGCCTTCAGAGGACTCCAGGTCCTCGCCTTCAGAGGGCTACACACTTTCACCTTCACAGGACTACACGCCCTCGCCTTCCGAGGGTTGCACGCCCTCGCCTTCAGAGGACTACACGTCCTCACCTCAAAGGGCTACACGCCCTCGCCTTCAGAGGGTTGCACGCCCTCACCTTCAGAGGACTACACGTCCTCGCCTTGAGAGGGTTGTACGCCCTCCCCTTCAGAGGACTACATTTCCTCTCCTTAAGAGGGCTAAACGTCCTCGCCTTCAGAGGACTACACGTCCTCGCCTTTAGAGGGCTGCACACCCTCGCCTTAAGAGGACTACTCGTCCTCGCCTTCAGAGGGCTACACGCCCTCGCATTAAGAGGACTACACGTCCTTGCCTTCAGAGGGCTGCACGCCCTTGCCTTCAGAGGACTACACATCCTCGCCTTAGAGGGCTGCACGTCCTCGCCTTCAAAGGGCTACACGCCCTCACCTTAAGAGGGTTGCACGCCCTCGCCTTGAGAGGGCTGCACGCCCTCGCCTTTAGAGGGCTGGGCACGCTCGCCTTCATAGGGCTACACGACCTCGCCTTCATAGGGCTACACGACCTCGCCTTCAAAGGATTGCACGCCCTCGCCTTCAGAGGGTCGCACGTCCTCGCCTTCATAGGGCTGCACGCGCTCACCTTCAAAGGACTGCACGTCCTCGCCTTCAGAGGGCTACACGCCCTCGTCTTTAGAGGACTACACGTCCTCGCCATCAAAGGGTTACGCATGCTCGCTTTCAGAGGGCTCCACATCTACGCCTTTAGAGAACTCAAGGTCCTCTACCCTTAATGCTTAACCGAGACTTGCGCTCCCTGGTGAGGGGCCAGTAGTTTCCTTTAATCATTTCCTGGGCCACCCTCCTGATCTCGGAGGAGGGCCAACTATGCGAGCACAACCAAAGGAGGAGGCAGGTCTCCAGCTTCGACGAGGGGGCTATCGCATAGCTACTATGCATACCAGGGCAAGATTTCACCCAGACCGCTGTAGGGAGACGATTGTAGATCATGCGTACCACCACAACTCTGATCTCCCCCTACTGAAGAGTCAGCTGGTTTATGCCATCATGACATAGGTAAGTAGGCACGTGGCTCAACTAGTTTCTGATGCCATCTACTGTTTGCAGGGATCGTGCCCACAAGACACATAGTGAACCCGAAGAAGTTCAACAAGGTCCTGAGGTTCTAGCTCTGATTACGAGCCTTTTTCGGTTCTACGGAGTGTCCGTCGCCCCCAACAAGGTCATCAGGCCCCCTATTAACCGGGCTTTCATCAAGAAGCATTGTGCCCCCAGGCAGGCGCAGAGCGAGGCACCATGGGAGCTTGGGGAAGGCCAGTAGCTGGCGGCAGATGCTGTGGCGTCCCTAAATTAATGACTGGTTTAATAGTAATAATTTAAATAACAAAAACCATGGTAAATTTTTTTTTTCTTTTCCCTGTTCATATCTTTCTCTTTTTCACAATAACTAGGTGTAGAAGGAAAATCCTCACTATAAAGTCCTGAATGGCCAGTTCACAACTCTATTCGGAGTCATTTCTTTCTTACCGCTCATAATTCTCTAAATTATTTTGCTGTTTCAAAAGGAAGAATATACCAGCCATTACTTTAGGTCGTCACGTGAAAATAAAAGAATAGAATACGGTCGATAAACTCTTTTACAAATAAAGTTGCTAATGCTTTCTTTTCAAATAACAAGATCGATCATAAATGCATTCATCATTTAAAGCTGTCCAAAATATGGGAGTTTTACAAAATATATAGTGTCATCAAGAGCAAAGGTGTTCATAGTGGTGGCTTCAGCCACATGTATACAATCATCAAATTCCTATACATCAGGTCTACCCATACAAAAACAAAAGAGTAAACCTAACAGTTAGTCCTAGATACACCCACCCTCAAAAGTATATAAAACTAGTCCGAAGAGCTGTCCTCTATGATGAAGAGCCTCCGCTGATCGCCATCTCCCCTGGGCCACTATCCTCCGTAGAATCTGCCTCAGATGCCGACATGACTTCCTCGGGAGAATCCACCTCAAGAAGTGGATCCTCATCACCCTCTAGAAAGTCAAGAGCATCCACAGCAGGCTCAGGAGGTAGCTCCGCAAGATCCTCCTCAGGGTCTTCCTCGGATGACGTTACTTCGATCACTTGGACGGGCTCCACTAGACGATATGGTGTAGGCGTGGGTAGTATCCACTCCACCGTGCGCTGAAGCGTCCGTGCAGGTTCATCTGGATGCACCAAAGATGTAGCCGTGAATCGAATGGTGCCCCGAAATCGGCACCTCGTGTTGCCTTCGAGGGTCTCCCAAGCTCCCTCTAGGCACTCCATCTCTACTCGATCACGGATTAGCTGCGCCGCCATCACGATCTACAAGAAAGAAAAGAAAGGGGTAGACTCTTTCACAAGAATCTAACTATGCCGCAACACAATACTTCTACAAACCATTACATGCAAGTAAGAGGAGTATCTTAAGGCTTTTCATCTCTGGTAATCGATTACACAGCCTTGGTAATCGATTACCAGAGGCTAAACTTGAATTACACAGCCTCAGGACATGAAATATGCAAAAATGCACTGTGTAATCGATTACACATACCTGGTAATCGATTACCAGTGACCCATTCCTCTGTGTAATCGATTACACAGGCTGGTAATCGATTACCAGAGGCCTCCACAATGTTCCAGTCCCCTTTCTAAGCCTGGTAATCGATTACACCCCTTGGTAATCGATTACCAGAGGCTTCCTTAGCTTCCTGACCTCGTTTTCAAGCCTGGTAATCGATTACACCCCGTGGTAATCGATTACCAGAGACCATCTTAGCCTCCTGTCTTCATTTTTAAGCCTTGTAATCGATTACCCACCCTTGGTAATCGATTACCAGAGGCCATAATCCACATATCACACAAAATTCACAGCTGGCCAGCCACCACAAGCCTCCTTGCTTTGTGGTCTTTGTTCCTTTTATCTGTTGACTGTCAGGAGCTCGCCTGTTTAGGTACATCACAGGTTCTCACTGACCGACTATGCCCGGGTTGGGTCGGGATTGGTCAAGCTTGGTTTTGGGCAATAGCACCCCACCTGACGTCCCCAAGGTCTCCTGACCCCCGCGACATATCTCCAGGTACCACTCTGTGGTCAACAATAAAAGCAGGAAGTTTCACCCTTCAACACTTCCTCATCTCAAGCTTGTAGGATTATGGGGTACCCATCACATGTGGTACTAGGTGGCGGTCGAGCGATGGTGCACAACAAGTTTTCCACATCCACAATGCGCGCATAAACCCACCATCCCCTGTTGCCCACCTCCATCTGAGCTCACGTACTCCCACGTAGCCCATATCCTCGTTTCTCTCAACACCGGGTCCCCATCAATCCTCCCAAGCTTCCACAACATCCAAGCAAAACAACATTCAAACAGCACAAGCTATCACAGCCAAGCAAAACAGGGCAAAGGCAGAAAACTCTGCTCAACACACCAACCAAAATCACAGCTTTTCTCACTTAAAGACCCCAGTAACAATTCCTTCGTTCCGGTTCATTAACCGTTGGATCGACTCGAAAATTTTACTGGAAGTCTTTAGTACATAAGCCTACATTGTGACCGTTGGGATCTACTAGCAAACATCCAGAACTCATTCTGTACTACTCTTTCCACAGCCTACCACACACAAGTATTTTTCTGCACAAGCCAAGATTCTGCTGCACCTATTTTGACAGCAAAATTCTGCATAAGTGCAGATTTCGAAAATCACACTTCCTCTCACCCAATCTTGCCCAAATCAATTCCTACAAGTCCCAAATCATGTATCAATCATGTCTAACCCAAAGTCAAGCTTCAAAACACAACAACACAGAATCTAGGTGTCCAAAACCCCTCAATTCAATGGGTTTTCTAGGTTTGAAAAGTGAAATTTAGAATGAGGTAAATTTGAAGCAAACTCTCACCTCACACCAGTCCATAACATCTATTTAGACTTGTTCAAACTGGATTTACACCTAAAATCTCACCGAATCAAAATTTGACTCCTCAACACCCAATTTTTGCCCTAGAAATGGCTCTTTATTCACTTTGATCATTTGTTTTTCTCTCTAGCACAGTCCAAGCTTTCTCCCAAGTCCTAAATGACATTTCAAGCTAGTATTAACTCACTTTAACCTCCATTTACCACAGAATTCAGACTTAACCTTCCAACCCTCAAAGCCTCACTCTTTTTCCACTCATAACATCACATTCTCACTTTCTAACCCTAGGTTAGTTCTACCCTTCATCTCTAACAGTTTTCCATGAGCAATTTCAGCATATAAACATCACAAACATCATCACAAAAACCCTAAAACAGAATGGGTATGTTTAACTCATCCAAACATGGCAATTTCAACAAGCTTTCAACAAGTTTCTTCACAAATAACTATCATGAAGCAGAAAACTAGCAAGACTACCCATCATATCTCCCAAAACCCCATACCCACGAAATTTAAGAGAGAAAGAAGTCCACCCAAACCTGAAGTTTCGAAGTCCCACTCGTAGCCACGCACTTCACGACTCCAAAAATGCCCTCCTTTCACGATTTGGGGCATAAATGATGGCCAAAGGTTGGAGCTTTGTTGGGCAACAATGGTGGAGGAAGAAGAAGGAGAAAAGCAACGTGAGGGAGAGGGAGAGCTTCTGAATTTTTTTGCTTTGGCTGAGTGAGGAGAGAGAAAAGCTTTTTGGTTTTAAATAAAGGGTTTTCTCTTTTTCTATTATTTTATTTAAGCAATGCCACATGTCTCCATTTGGGTGGAGCAAAAAGGGCCCACTTTCCCTTTTTGACTGTGACCCATACTCAGCCACAAAAGTGAGAAAAATCTGACCTTTGAAACGCTAAAATCATGCCTCAGTTTGCGTGCCGTTTCTCTGGTTCCAGTTCCTCGCGTTTCTCTTCGTCTGTCGAGGCCAGTTTTCGAAAGCAAGCAATATATATATCAAAACGCTCAGAATAAAACCCCGAGCGTGGTTCAGAGGTTGGTTTCGTTAAATTTTAAGTCGCACGCAAAACGATGATTTTTAGACTAATTACTTAAGAATTAACCCATAACCTCTCAGTTATGGATTTCTCTTCCTTAATTAGCCTAACCCGCGTATCTTGCCCCCACTACTCCTATTTCTTCCAAGAACATATATGCATATACACTGAATAATACTTATATATATATAATCATTCAAAATACATCGTTTCCAAAAATTCCGGGTAGAAATTTCCAGGATGTTACAGATGCACCGCCACCACCTCCAGAATCCATCTCAGCTCATCTACAAAGACTGGAACGTTGCCTATGACACGTGGCCGACCAGCGGGCATCCAACCACCCGAGCAGGTACAAGCAAGTACTAGGCCCGTGACCAATAAGTCATCACGCGTCTGGCTCAAGATATTAAAGAAGCGCTACTAGGAGGCAACCTAGAATTGGCTACGAAGAAGCTCCCCGCGTAGCAGTCCAGGAAGGGCACCATTGAAGAGGGTTCTGGTGCGGCCCCACAAGCCGACACAGGCTTTGACAAACACCGATTCCAGAGCCTGGAACATCAATAGCATTTCGAGGCCATCAAAGGATGGTCATTCCTCAGATAGAGATAGGGGCAGTTGAGGGATGATGAATTTCCGCACTTCCTTGGAGGAGGCGGAGCCATACAACAAGGATCGCCAAACTTGTGATATGTCCTTCATTAATGCTTTCAGTTATTCTATTATTTTGTTATTTCCCTTGTGATCTGACATCATCTGCTATTCTGATTGAACTGCACTTGCAGTTATCTGTCATACTTACTTTACGATGATTTTTCTGAAACACAAAAATGTGTGTAAGTCTGGTGTACTTTCGTTCACACGCCTTTTTTCAATCAAATGTAATCTCGGGTATCAACTGGGCCCAGGTTACGAACTATTTTTAATCTTTTGAAAAATGGCCAAAACAAGAAAAAAAAAACAAAAACAAACAAGAACAAAAAATATATCTTTCGGCTGAAAAGCCAGCATGCTTTTGAAAAGAAATAACTTCCAGCTTTTCTTTAAAAAAGATTCACCGATCGAAACACAAGGTTTTTTAATGAAAAAATGTGTAAGCACCTGAAGGGTGAATGCTGTGAAAATTTTCCCAAACGCCCAAAATGGACTTGAATGAATGCATGAATTGATAAAAGAGCATATTTTGGAAGCACTGGGTTGACTTAAATAGGGAAAATTAATCCTGAGCCTTAGTGTCACATGACCATAAAAACTTGATGCTCGAGTGTCCACATGGGTTCATGCATGACCAGTTTTGCATAAAATTTCTTAATCATCATTGTTGCACGTGTGTCATGGAAATAATGTGGGACATTCCTTTATCCCTGAACCGCTGACCAAACCAACACCCTAACATATATCATGTCCATCCGTTCTACAAGCCTTGAGCCAAAATCCCAACTCACCATAAACCTTAACCCAGGGTGAGAATGTCCATCCTCGCCCTCGAAAGAAAACAAAGAAAAAAGAAGAAGAAAGTTCCCAAGCAAAGATCAGAAAAATAAAACAAAAGAAAAAGAAAGTTCCCGAGCAAATATCGGAAGAAAACAAAAGAAAGTTCTCGATCAAAGATCGGAAGAAAACAAAAGAAAAAAGAAAATCCCCGATCAAAGATCGGAAGAAAATGAAAGAATTATACAGAAGGGTATTCAAACCAGAAAAATATCCAAACAATACAGAATAATCACAACCAAATAAGGAAAGAAAAGAAACCACGACTTAAAATGGTCCTCTCCCTTTGATTGCCAACCAAAATCCTGTGCACTGGCGACTTTCTCGCCCCGCACTAAACAAAAACAGAAAAGGAGAAGACCAAAACACTCAGAGCCAAATTTCCCACCAAGAACACTATTCCAAAAAAAAGTCCTATTAATCCATGACCACGCATGTAATCTTTGATTTGATAGGAAATGATTTGCAAAATCAAGTCATGACATATCTATAGTTCGGACTTAGGATAAAACACTTGCCTGTGTGAGATTGATACACTTCAAGTGATTTTCTTCTATTTTGTTGGACCCAATGTTTCCTCTAAATAGTCGTTTAGAAATAAAATGCTAACATCCAAAATCTCATTTGTGGTTATGAGAAAATTTCATCAGCATACTTTTCTTCCCCAATAGACACATTGTTTTTCTCCAAAAAATTATATTTTGCTCTAATCAGTTGGAGGTTTTTGTTTCTTTACTAAAGCATGTTCGCATTTTAGTGAAAGAACGCCGAGACTATTTTAGTCTCACACCTTTGTCATCCATAGACGGAAAGTCTGATGACATGCGGAGGTACCTTATGGTTATCCGCACCTTTTGTCAACTAGAGGCAAGCAAGCCCGTTGACACGCTGAGACTAACGTCATCATCTGCACCTTTTCCGGAGATGTCAACGTCTTCCGGCTGAGACTGCAAAAAAGTCTTGTTTGCTATACGTTAAACTTAAGGGTCCGATAGCATGCAGTGACTAACATCGTCATCTGCACCGTTGTCATCTAGAGACGGCAAGTCCGATGACATGCGGAGATACCTTATGGTTATTCGCACCTTTTGTCAGCTAGAGACAAGTGAGCCCGTTGATACGCAGAGACTAACGTCGTCATCTGCACCTTTCCTGAAGATGTCAATGTCTTCCGACCAAGACTGTGAAAAAGTCTTGTTTGCTATACGTCAAACTCAAGGGTCCGATAGCATGCAGTGACTAACATCGTCATCTGCACCTTTGTCATCTAGAGACGGCAAGTCCGATGACATGCGGAGATACCTTATGGTTATCCGCACCTTTTTTCAGCTAGAGACAAGCGAGCCCGTTGACACGCAGAGACTAACGTCGTCATCTGCACCTTTCCCGAAGATGTCAGCGTCTTTCGATCGAGACTGTGAAAAAGTCTCGTTTGCTATCCGTCAGACTCAAGGGTCCGATAGCATGCAGTGACTAACGTCGTCATCTGCACCTTTGTCATCCAAAGATGGCAAGTCCGATGACATGCGAAGGTACCTTATAGTTATCCGCACCTTTTGTCAGCTAGAGGCAAGCGAGCCCGTTGACACGCGGACACTATCGTCATCATTTGTACCTTTCCCGAAGATGTCAGCATCTTCCGGCCGAGACTGTGAAAAAGTCTCGTTTGCTATACGTCATACTCAAGGGTCCGGTAGCATATAGTGACTAACGTCGTCATCTGCACCTTTGTCATCCAGAGACGGCAAGTCTGATGACATGCGGAGATACCTTATGGTTATCCGCACCTTTTGTCAGCAAGAGGAAGGCAAGCCCGTTGAAATGCGAAGACTAACATCATCATCTGTACCTTTTCCCGAAGATGTCAGCGTCTTCCAGTCGAGACTGTGAAAAAGTCTTGTTTGCTATCCGTCAGACTCAAGGGTCCGGTAGCATGCAGTGACTAACGTCGTCATCTGCACCTTTGGCATCCATAGATGGCAAGTCCGATGACATGCGGATATACCTTATGGTTATCCGCACCTTTTGTCAGCTAGCGGCAAGCGAGCCCATTGACACGCAGAGACTAACATCGTCATCTGCACCTTTTTCATCCAGAGACGGCAAATCCGATGATATGCGGAGATACCTTATGGTTATCCGTACCTTTTGTCAGCTAGAGGCAAGCGAGCCCATTGACACGCAGAGACTAGCATCGTCATCTACACCTTTCCTGGAGATGTCAGCGTCTTCCGGCCGAGACTGCAAAAAAGTCTCGTTTGCTATCCGTCAGACTCAAAAGTCTAGTAGCATGCAGTGACTAATGTCATCATCTGCACCTTTCCCAGAGATGTCAGCGTCTTCCGGCCGAGACTGCGAAAAAGTCTCATTTGTTATCCGTCAGAATCAAGAGTCCGATAGCATGCAGTGACTAACGTCATCATCTGCACCTTTCTCAGAGATGTCAGCGTCTTCCGACCGAGACTGCGAAAATGTCTTGGTTGCTATCCGTCAGACTCAAGAGTCTGGTAGCATCCAGTGACTAACATCGTCATCTGCACCTTTGATGGAAGCTTGCTTGTGGGGCTTCTATGGAGGCTGGATCTTTGAGCTTCAATGGGGTCCTTTAATGGTGATTTTCCACCATGGAGATGCAGCGGAAGACAAAGGAAAATAGGTGAGAGGAGGCGCCATCCATTAAGGAATAAGCCATGGAAGAAGGAGCTTCACCACCAAGATGAGCCTTGGATAAGAAGCTTGGAGAGGATGCTTCAATGGAGGAAAAGAAAGAGGGAGAGAAAGAGAGAGGGGGAGCACGAAATTGAAGGAATAAAAGAGGTATAGAAGTGGAACTTTGAAGTATGTCTTACAAGACTCTCATTCATCAAAGTTACAACAAGTGTTACACATGCTTCTATTTATAGACTAGGTAGCTTCCTTGAGAAGCTTTCTTGAGAAAACTTCCTTGAGAAGCTTCTTTGAGAAAACTTCCTTGAGAAGCTAGAGCTTAGCTACACACACCCCTCTCATAACTAAGCTCACCTCCTTGAGAAGCTTCCTTAAGAAGATTCCTAAAGAAGCTAGAGCTTAGCTACACATACCTCTCTAATAGCTAAGCTCACCTCCTTGAGATGAGAAGCTAGAACTTAGCTACACACCCCCTATAATAACTAAGCTCACCCCCATGACAAAAAAACATGAAAATACAAAAAAAAAGTCCTTACTACAAAGACTACTCAAAATGCCCCGAAATACAAGGCTAAAACCCTATACTACTAGAATGGCCAAAATACAAGGCCCAAACGAAGGAAAAACCTATTCTAATATTTACAAAGATAAGCGGGCTTATACTTAGCCCATGGGCTCGAAATCTACCCTAAGGCTCAAGAGAACCCTAGGGCCATCCCTTGGATCTCTAGCCCAATCTACTTGGAGTCTTCTACCCAATGCCCTTGCGAGATAGGATTGCATCATTCCCTCCACCTTGGAAAGGATTTGACCTCAAATCCCGAGGTTCTTCATACTCTGGGCTCCTTCCCTCAACACCTGTAAAAAGAACAAAAGCATATGTATTAGTGGTGTTTGGAATGTTGAAGTAAGGTAAGGTCTGAAAACCCATTTCCTGGGCATCTTCCCATGAAGGAACATGGTTTCTCACCAACTCAATGAGTGGTGCTACAAGTATAGAAAAATATGGGACAAACCTTTTGTAAAAGTTTGTTAAGTCATGGAAGCCCCAAATTTTTCTTATACTTGGTGGAGTGGGCCACTCAGGAATGACCTTTATTCTCTTAGGATTCATGGGAACCCCTTGATCACTATTTGAAAAATTAAGAAAAGTAACGCAATAAAACATACCTTTTTCTATATTTTCGTATTGATTATTCCTACCAAAAAGTATGACAAACCTAAGGTGTCCCATATGAGTACCTAAGTTTGTATTGAAACTAAAAATAAGAATAAACCTACCTAATGGGTCCCTATGTACATACACCATAAAGATGTTAGGTGTACGAGTGATTTTACAAAAGAGGGTTGCACCACTCAAAACATTCATCATACCACCTATTTTAGGGACTTGGTGCCTAATAATACCTATTTTGGGCACCAACAAAGCACAAGGATTTAAGCTCTTGCGAACCAAACCCTCATCCAACAACTTCTTTACTTGAGGAATAAACTCAAGCCCAAGAGGTGTGGCAATGCTAGCAAGTGCCTTTTTACAAAAGAGAAAATGTGGAGGTTGTCTAAGAGGGAAAGTTTCTTTAATGTTTGTCTTTATTGTAAAATGAGTTTCCTTCTTAGCTAAACTCTTGGAGGAGACACTTACCTCCTTACACTTCTCTTTAACCACTAATGGTTGTCCTTCTTCTTGGGGGTAGATTTCTTCACTAGATTCTTCCCCTTTTGCTTTTTCACTTTCACTAGAGGAAGGTGAAGTAGTAGCCTCATCTTGGCTACTATAAATGTCTTGGCCTCTCATAATCATGGTTTTTGTGGTGGGGCATTGAGAAGTAATGTGTCCTCTTACAAGACATTTAAAGCACTTTATAGAGCTAGTTTTCTCTTGCATACTAGCCTTAAGGGCTTGCTTTTCTATTGTCTTCCCCTTATCATCTTTGGGCTTAGAAGGTGTCACCCCTAAGATGCCTTGACCTTGGTCTTTCTTTGGATAAGAGTGAGAGCCATAAGATTTTGAAGTAGACTTCTTTTTAAGTTGTTGCTCTACCCTTATTTCCCAATCTAAGTTAGCCTCTACATTGTCCTTCCCATGGAAGTGTGAGAGTTTAATGTTAGCCTCTTGAGGCTTTCTTTCCTTTTCTCTTCTATGGGAGTGAGGTCTAAGATGTGACCTATGCCTTCCTTCGTAATAGTCACGAAGTTCTTCACTTAGGCTTTTGCAAGAGTTATGACTACTATAGGAGGAATGTTTTTCTCTTTTCATTTCTTTCATTATTTTTCTCCTTTCTTCCTCTCTTATTTTCTTTCTTTCATCTTGACTTATTTCTTCCACTTTTTTTTTTCCTTTTTCTTTTCTCTCTTGTTTTTCTTTCCATGACTTGAGGGAACTCAACTCATCTAAGATTCTAGATTAAGGGTCTTTATGACTGGTACCCTTGCCATTAACACTAGATGAATGATGACTCATGTTGGTTCCTAAGTTGTGGTTCTTTCTTGTTGGAGGTTTGAAAACAAAAGGTAAAAGAAACTATGGCTGAAACTAGCCAAATAAACACTAAAAGAGGTGTGAAAGATAAGGTAAAAAAACTAATTGGTAAAAGGAAAGCTATCTAGGTGGTTTGACAATGGAAGGTAAAGGAAATAAGCTATGAAAGTAAGCAAGAAATGTAAACTAGGCGAATCCTAAGAGTGTTTGGATGACCACATTCAAGGTTCCCAACAAAACACTCACTATCCTAAGGAAAAATTGCCTAAAATTATTACACACAAATGAAAGTTTGGTAACCTAAGGCTCCCAACACACTTCCAATGAAAGGCCTTTTTGTTACAAAACTTGAAAGCAATGAAGGTAAGTAAATTGTAAATTACAAAATTACAAAACGGTCCTCAATTTTGGTGGTTGTTCTCTCTTTGGTGATTCACTCAATTTGGAGTGCTTCTTAGTCCAATAGCTCTTAAGGTGGTTGGCCCCTCTTCTGGACTCAAATTCTTCAAGGGATGGCACCAATCCTCCTTCCAATTCCCTATATGGCAACCCACAAACAAGGAAACAAAGATACAAGCAATAACCAAAGACCAAAAAAAAATGAAATGAAAGTTAAACCAATGGAGTTTTAACAAGACAATTTTTCAAGGATTATTCAACAATTAAAGCAATGAAAAGGACATAGAAGCAAGCTAGGACTCAAAGAGAAACTTAGAATGGCTCTAGAGTAGAGTAAAAAAACTGAAAAAAAGACTCAACAAAACTCTAGCTTTGGCACTTGTCTTCACACTAATTTTGAATTGAAATTTCCAATTATAGAATAAATTTTGAGCCAAAACAACAAGCACCCTTCCCTTTCACCTTTTTTTTCTGGATACTGATTTTCCTGCCAACTTGTGCGATTTTTAGTATTTTTTCCTTTTATCCAAATCACTTGTTTCTTTTTTTATAACTTTTTTCCAGATGTCTAGAAAATTCAGGAAAAATTTCAACTCAAAATTCAAAGTAACCAATTCTCAGTAATTTTTACAAGTTTGTACGTCCAAGCTGCCAGCACCAGCGATTTGTTTCTTTAAGCATGGTATATTGATTGCCTTGGGCTTACTTTCAACCTTCCTATGTATGTTGAACTCACTAGGATTGTTTACCACAGTTTTCAGAGTTCAATATTCACTTAGGATCAACATTTCAGCCAGCAATTCAATCACCAAAACTCAAATTCACAATAGACACAATCATAAAGAAACCTAAAAGTTCAAGAAAAGGTTCAAAATCAAAGACTCTCTAAGAATTTTGCATGAACATGTTAAGGACTAATTAACATGAAAGATTTGACTCAAATCAAATAATAGGCTAAAAGAATTTCATACACTCATGAACAAATGAGTTAGACAAAGAAACAAGAAAATAAAATTCAGCACAACATAAGAAATCTTATGTGACAAGTTTCATGATTAGACATGACTTCTATGACAAAACTACAATAGGTGAACAAGTCACTCTAGATTTTTGAGGTTTTCTTCTACTTTAATATTTTTGTAAGAATTTTATGGTTTAGGATTCAGCCACAAAAAATAACAAGACAAAACTCAAAGGAACCTAAACTCAACACAATTCATGGTTCAAGAACAAGAACAAGAAATTTGAACCATAGAAAATCAAATCTAACTTCTATAGCAAGTTTAATCGGTGGAAACTCTAAAGAATCATGTTAACAACATTTAGAACAAGACATGTGAGGAGATACATGGAGAAAAATGAAGAAACAACAATGGAAGAGAAGGTAAAGAAAAAAAATAATGGAGGTTTAAGGAGCACCTACTTGAAGCTCTTGTGCTCTGATTACCACTTGATGGAAGCTTGCTTGTAGGGCTTCTATGGAGGCTGGATCTTTGAGCTTCAATGGGGTCCTTTAATGGTGATTTTCCACCATGGAGATGCAGCAGAAGACAAAGGAAAATAGGTGAGAGGAGGCGCCATCCATTAAGGAATAAGCCATGGAAGAAGGAGCTTCACCACCAAGATGAGCCTTGGATAAGAAGCTTGGAGAGGATGCTTCAATGGAGGAAAAGAAAGAGGGAGAGAAAGAGAGAGGGGGAGCACGAAATTGAAGGAATAAAAGAGGTATAGAAGTGGAACTTTGAAGTATGTCTTACAAGACTCTCATTCATCAAAGTTACAACAAGTGTTACACATGCTTCTATTTATAGACTAGGTAGCTTCCTTGAGAAGCTTTCTTGAGAAAACTTCCTTGAGAAGCTTCTTTGAGAAAACTTCCTTGAGAAGCTAGAGCTTAGCTACACACACCCCTCTCATAACTAAGCTCACCTCCTTGAGAAGCTTCCTTAAGAAGATTCCTAAAGAAGCTAGAGCTTAGCTACACATACCTCTCTAATAGCTAAGCTCACCTCCTTGAGATGAGAAGCTAGAACTTAGCTACACACCCCCTATAATAACTAAGCTCACCCCCATGACAAAAAAACATGAAAATACAAAAAAAAAAGTCCTTACTACAAAGACTACTCAAAATGCCCCGAAATACAAGGCTAAAACCCTATACTACTAGAATGGCCAAAATACAAGGCCCAAACGAAGGAAAAACCTATTCTAATATTTACAAAGATAAGCGGGCTTATACTTAGCCCATGGGCTCGAAATCTACCCTAAGGCTCAAGAGAACCCTAGGGCCATCCCTTGGATCTCTAGCCCAATCTACTTGGAGTCTTCTACCCAATGCCCTTGCGAGATAGGATTGCATCATTCCCTCCACCTTGGAAAGGATTTGACCTCAAATCCCGAGGTTCTTCATACTCTGGGCTCCTTCCCTCAACACCTGTAAAAAGAACAAAAGCATATGTATTAGTGGTGTTTGGAATGTTGAAGTAAGGTAAGGTCTGAAAACCCATTTCCTGGGCATCTTCCCATGAAGGAACATGGTTTCTCACCAACTCAATGAGTGGTGCTACAAGTATAGAAAAATATGGGACAAACCTTTTGTAAAAGTTTGTTAAGTCATGGAAGCCCCAAATTTTTCTTATACTTGGTGGAGTGGGCCACTCAGGAATGACCTTTATTCTCTTAGGATTCATGGGAACCCCTTGATCACTATTTGAAAAATTAAGAAAAGTAACGCAATAAAACATACCTTTTTCTATATTTTCGTATTGATTATTCCTACCAAAAAGTATGACAAACCTAAGGTGTCCCATATGAGTACCTAAGTTTGTATTGAAACTAAAAATAAGAATAAACCTACCTAATGGGTCCCTATGTACATACACCATAAAGATGTTAGGTGTACGAGTGATTTTACAAAAGAGGGTTGCACCACTCAAAACATTCATCATACCACCTATTTTAGGGACTTGGTGCCTAATAATACCTATTTTGGGCACCAACAAAGCACAAGGATTTAAGCTCTTGCGAACCAAACCCTCATCCAACAACTTCTTTACTTGAGGAATAAACTCAAGCCCAAGAGGTGTGGCAATGCTAGCAAGTGCCTTTTTACAAAAGAGAAAATGTGGAGGTTGTCTAAGAGGGAAAGTTTCTTTAATGTTTGTCTTTATTGTAAAATGAGTTTCCTTCTTAGCTAAACTCTTGGAGGAGACACTTACCTCCTTACACTTCTCTTTAACCACTAATGGTTGTCCTTCTTCTTGGGGGTAGATTTCTTCACTAGATTCTTCCCCTTTTGCTTTTTCACTTTCACTAGAGGAAGGTGAAGTAGTAGCCTCATCTTGGCTACTATAAATGTCTTGGCCTCTCATAATCATGGTTTTTGTGGTGGGGCATTGAGAAGTAATGTGTCCTCTTACAAGACATTTAAAGCACTTTATAGAGCTAGTTTTCTCTTGCATACTAGCCTTAAGGGCTTGCTTTTCTATTGTCTTCCCCTTATCATCTTTGGGCTTAGAAGGTGTCACCCCTAAGATGCCTTGACCTTGGTCTTTCTTTGGATAAGAGTGAGAGCCATAAGATTTTGAAGTAGACTTCTTTTTAAGTTGTTGCTCTACCCTTATTTCCCAATCTAAGTTAGCCTCTACATTGTCCTTCCCATGGAAGTGTGAGAGTTTAATGTTAGCCTCTTGAGGCTTTCTTTCCTTTTCTCTTCTATGGGAGTGAGGTCTAAGATGTGACCTATGCCTTCCTTCGTAATAGTCACGAAGTTCTTCACTTAGGCTTTTGCAAGAGTTATGACTACTATAGGAGGAATGTTTTTCTCTTTTCATTTCTTTCATTATTTTTCTCCTTTCTTCCTCTCTTATTTTCTTTCTTTCATCTTGACTTATTTCTTCCACTTTTTTTTTTCCTTTTTCTTTTCTCTCTTGTTTTTCTTTCCATGACTTGAGGGAACTCAACTCATCTAAGATTCTAGATTAAGGGTCTTTATGACTGGTACCCTTGCCATTAACACTAGATGAATGATGACTCATGTTGGTTCCTAAGTTGTGGTTCTTTCTTGTTGGAGGTTTGAAAACAAAAGGTAAAAGAAACTATGGCTGAAACTAGCCAAATAAACACTAAAAGAGGTGTGAAAGATAAGGTAAAAAAACTAATTGGTAAAAGGAAAGCTATCTAGGTGGTTTGACAATGGAAGGTAAAGGAAATAAGCTATGAAAGTAAGCAAGAAATGTAAACTAGGCGAATCCTAAGAGTGTTTGGATGACCACATTCAAGGTTCCCAACAAAACACTCACTATCCTAAGGAAAAATTGCCTAAAATTATTACACACAAATGAAAGTTTGGTAACCTAAGGCTCCCAACACACTTCCAATGAAAGGCCTTTTTGTTACAAAACTTGAAAGCAATGAAGGTAAGTAAATTGTAAATTACAAAATTACAAAACGGTCCTCAATTTTGGTGGTTGTTCTCTCTTTGGTGATTCACTCAATTTGGAGTGCTTCTTAGTCCAATAGCTCTTAAGGTGGTTGGCCCCTCTTCTGGACTCAAATTCTTCAAGGGATGGCACCAATCCTCCTTCCAATTCCCTATATGGCAACCCACAAAAAAGGAAACAAAGATACAAGCAATAACCAAAGACCAAAAAAAAATGAAATGAAAGTTAAACCAATGGAGTTTTAACAAGACAATTTTTCAAGGATTATTCAACAATTAAAGCAATGAAAAGGACATAGAAGCAAGCTAGGACTCAAAGAGAAACTTAGAATGGCTCTAGAGTAGAGTAAAAAAACTGAAAAAAAGACTCAACAAAACTCTAGCTTTGGCACTTGTCTTCACACTAATTTTGAATTGAAATTTCCAATTATAGAATAAATTTTGAGCCAAAACAACAAGCACCCTTCCCTTTCACCTTTTTTTTCTGGATACTGATTTTCCTGCCAACTTGTGCGATTTTTAGTATTTTTTCCTTTTATCCAAATCACTTGTTTCTTTTTTTATAACTTTTTTCCAGATGTCTAGAAAATTCAGGAAAAATTTCAACTCAAAATTCAAAGTAACCAATTCTCAGTAATTTTTACAAGTTTGTACGTCCAAGCTGCCAGCACCAGCGATTTGTTTCTTTAAGCATGGTATATTGATTGCCTTGGGCTTACTTTCAACCTTCCTATGTATGTTGAACTCACTAGGATTGTTTACCACAGTTTTCAGAGTTCAATATTCACTTAGGATCAACATTTCAGCCAGCAATTCAATCACCAAAACTCAAATTCACAATAGACACAATCATAAAGAAACCTAAAAGTTCAAGAAAAGGTTCAAAATCAAAGACTCTCTAAGAATTTTGCATGAACATGTTAAGGACTAATTAACATGAAAGATTTGACTCAAATCAAATAATAGGCTAAAAGAATTTCATACACTCATGAACAAATGAGTTAGACAAAGAAACAAGAAAATAAAATTCAGCACAACATAAGAAATCTTATGTGACAAGTTTCATGATTAGACATGACTTCTATGACAAAACTACAATAGGTGAACAAGTCACTCTAGATTTTTGAGGTTTTCTTCTACTTTAATATTTTTGTAAGAATTTTATGGTTTAGGATTCAGCCACAAAAAATAACAAGACAAAACTCAAAGGAACCTAAACTCAACACAATTCATGGTTCAAGAACAAGAACAAGAAATTTGAACCATAGAAAATCAAATCTAACTTCTATAGCAAGTTTAATCGGTGGAAACTCTAAAGAATCATGTTAACAACATTTAGAACAAGACATGTGAGGAGATACATGGAGAAAAATGAAGAAACAACAATGGAAGAGAAGGTAAAGAAAAAAAATAATGGAGGTTTAAGGAGCACCTACTTGAAGCTCTTGTGCTCTGATTACCACTTGATGGAAGCTTGCTTGTAGGGCTTCTATGGAGGCTGGATCTTTGAGCTTCAATGGGGTCCTTTAATGGTGATTTTCCACCATGGAGATGCAGCAGAAGACAAAGGAAAATAGGTGAGAGGAGGCGCCATCCATTAAGGAATAAGCCATGGAAGAAGGAGCTTCACCACCAAGATGAGCCTTGGATAAGAAGCTTGGAGAGGATGCTTCAATGGAGGAAAAGAAAGAGGGAGAGAAAGAGAGAGGGGGAGCACGAAATTGAAGGAATAAAAGAGGTATAGAAGTGGAACTTTGAAGTATGTCTTACAAGACTCTCATTCATCAAAGTTACAACAAGTGTTACACATGCTTCTATTTATAGACTAGGTAGCTTCCTTGAGAAGCTTTCTTGAGAAAACTTCCTTGAGAAGCTTCTTTGAGAAAACTTCCTTGAGAAGCTAGAGCTTAGCTACACACACCCCTCTCATAACTAAGCTCACCTCCTTGAGAAGCTTCCTTAAGAAGATTCCTAAAGAAGCTAGAGCTTAGCTACACATACCTCTCTAATAGCTAAGCTCACCTCCTTGAGATGAGAAGCTAGAACTTAGCTACACACCCCCTATAATAACTAAGCTCACCCCCATGACAAAAAAACATGAAAATACAAAAAAAAAAGTCCTTACTACAAAGACTACTCAAAATGCCCCGAAATACAAGGCTAAAACCCTATACTACTAGAATGGCCAAAATACAAGGCCCAAACGAAGGAAAAACCTATTCTAATATTTACAAAGATAAGCGGGCTTATACTTAGCCCATGGGCTCGAAATCTACCCTAAGGCTCAAGAGAACCCTAGGGCCATCCCTTGGATCTCTAGCCCAATCTACTTGGAGTCTTCTACCCAATGCCCTTGCGAGATAGGATTGCATCAACCTTTCCCGGAGATGTCATCGTCTTCCAATCGAGACTTCGAAAAAGTCTCGTTTGCTATCCGTTAGACTCAAAAGTCCGGTAGCATGCAGTGACTAACGTCGTCATCTGCACCTTTCCAGGAGATGTCAACGTCTTCCGACCAAGACCGCGAAAAAGTATCATTTCTGCCGTCAGACTCAAGTGTCTGGTAGCATGCGAAGACGCCCTATACCGTAATCCGCACACATTTCGAAGACAAAAATATCTTCAGTCATTGCATGCTTTCAAAAGGCGACAATAACCCTCATTTACATTTCGAAGACAAAAATGTCTTCAGTCATTGCATGCCTTCAAAGGCAACAATGTCCTCATCTACATTTTGAAGACAACAATGTCTTCAGTCATTGCATGCCTTCAAAAGGCGACAATGTCTTCATTTGCATTTCGAAGATGACAATGTCTTCACCTCAAAAACTTCAATATCTTTTTCCCCTGTGCTTTGAAGGACTCGATGTCCTTTGTTTGTATGCTTTAAAAAATAAAAAAATAAAAAAAAGGAGAGTGAAAATTAAAATGAAAATGAATTAAGCGAGAAAAGAAGGAATTTCAATATCTTCATGCCTTCATGGGTTTTACTTCTTGGATTTGCGCTAGTGGTCGGTCGGGTAAAGATTCAGCTCGAACGAAATTAGTGTCTTATCTTTACTTCCCTTTTATCTACAATAATAGATAAGTAAAGAGGGGTAACTGTCATACCCTAATTTCGTTCGGGGACCATTGTTTGTCGGCATGCGACCTTCGCTTGACCACCTCAAAATGTTTAACACCCATCGTTGTGGAATTTGTAAAGTTCTGAGTTTCGGGAAGAAATCGGTCAAAAACACAAAAACGGAAGTGTATTTAGCAAAGTGGGGTGTGTCTAAATAAACTGTTACACTCTAATTTCATCTGAGGACCATTGTTGATTGCTTTGGAAGGCTTAACACTCATCGCGGTGGAATCTGTAAAGTTTCGTGAGATTTCGGAAAGAAAACAACCAAAAACACAAAAACGGGGGGTGAACTTATCAAGATAGTGGTGCAAATACCAATTTGAATCTAGGCCCTTCCAAAACATTTTGAAAGTTGGGTTGCTTAAGGAGGAAGCAACTGGGCGGCAAGCTCCTCCATGTTTTGTTGAAAAATGGATTTCGGGGCTTTCGTGGCTTCCGTAATGCTTCCATAAAATTTCCAAAAACCTTGGGTAAGCATATTTCACTTAATATTGGTGAAAGGGAAGAGAAAGAAAGATGAAAATCAAATCTGAAACACTTCCGTAAGGCTTCCGTAACTTTTCCGTAAAGTACGAAAAGGGGGGTGAACTTAGTAATTGGGGTGTGCTTAGAAATCTTCCTCAAGAAGCCTCTGGGCGGCAAGCACCTCCCTTTTTCCCTATAAATAGGGGAGGGAGGGCTGTTTCAAAAATATTCCGGACCCCTTGGCTATGCATTTCAGCTGTTTTGAGTGAAAAAATGTGTTTGCGTGAAAAAAAAAATCCAAGTCGAGGTGCTTCTGTAATGCTTTCGAGACATTTCCATAAGCGATTCTGTGGAAATTCTTCATCATTCTTCATCGTTCTTCACCATTTTTCGTTCGTTCTTCGGTCTTCAACCGGTAAGTTCCCAAAATCGAATCTTTCAATTCATTTGATGCACCTTTAGTGGTCCCTACTTGTTGTGTGTACTTTCACTTTCATTTTGCTTACTTTTAGTTTTCTTTTCTTCCTCTTTAACGAGCTTTTAACCATTTATTTAAGTCGTTTTCTCACCTAATAAATGATAAAATGAATTTCAACCGATCATTTGTGTTGTAATCTTGTTTAATCACTGTTAAAACAAAATCTAACCGATCGTTCACACTGTAACCTCGGTTAAACAAAAAAAAAAGCAAAATAATAATAAAATAATCAAAATATCTTGAAAAAAAATAATAATAAAATAATCAAGAAAAATCAATTGCATGTTTTTCTTTGAAAGTTTCCTTGAATTAATTTACTAATAATCAAAGTGGAACCAAGGCTAAAATCAACTCACAAATCAAGCTTTGTCCGCAAAAATCACTTGAAACCGTTTTAAGGTCCAACGCCTTAAACGGTCCTCTTTGCTTTTATCGGTTAACATGGATCGTTCAAAAGCATAAAATCAACACATAACTTTACCACTTTTGCAAGAACTACGTAGATCTGAGTTCCTCATCTCAAATTGAGGACATGTGGGAGCAAAAGCCCCGCTTTTGTCGACCACCCCAAGAGATCGTTAATGGTCCAACGCCTTAACGTTTCTCTCATTTCAAAAACCAAGAGATCGTTAATGGTCCAACGCCTTAACGTTTCTCTCTTTTCCAAAAATCAAAAAGATCGTTTAATGGTCCAACGCCTTAAATAACTTTTGTTCGGTTAAAATATATCTTGCGAAAAAAAAAGATAAAAACAACTTAACCAACGTTTAGTTCTAAAAAAACTACGTAGGTCTGATTTCCTCATCGCAATTGAGGATACGTAGGAGCGAGCGAAACACACTTGTCGACCACAAAAAGATAAAAAATACAAAAGACCCATAAAAAACATAAAACATAAAAAGGGGAAAATAAAACAAATTGAAGACATGATATTGCACATTTGATTAAAGGTTGTTGTCCCTTGTGACGGACGCGTGGGGTGCTAATACCTTCCCCATGTGTAAAAACAACTCTCAAACCTTTCACGATTAAAGTTCTTAGACCACACGTTACGGTTTTTCCGATGTTTTCCTCGAATAAACATTGGTGGAGACTCCGTGCACCTTCCTCCCTTGGAAGACGCACCCGTGAGCCCTCACGTCGCCCTCCTGCCGAAGAGTAGGTTGCAACAACTCTGTCACTCAATTTTTCATAGTTTTGCTCCTAACTTATTTTTAGCACTTTCGATGCTCCGGGAGTTGCATTTTCGCAAATCTTATATGTTACCCTACATTTTCAAACCTAAAAAATTTGTTTTTGAGGTCAAAACTTTAATACAAATAGTTCATACTGTTGTAACTCTCATTCCAAATTCGTGCCAGATTTTTCATTTTACTAAAGGTCCTTAAACTTGTTTTATTTGTAACTTTAGCTAGGAAACTATGATTTGGGTGAAATTTTAGGTTAACTCTATGTTTTAACATGCAAAGAACTCATTTTTGGCATAAAAAACTCTAGGAAACACAACTCAGCACACAGATTCAGGACATGACAACAAGCTCAAAAATTTTAAAGCAACATTTCAAGGAAGTTCAACAACAAGCATATGATTCAAGAGTTGGAGAGACCCCCCTTACCTCTTGTAGGTTCTGCAAAATTTAGAAGAATAAGGGAGTTTAGATTCAGATTTCCAACCTTCAAGAGTGCAAAATATGGTTTTGAAACTACAAGTGAGTAAAATTGACTATAGGACTTCTTGCACTTTTTGAAAACTAACTATAAAAGCATAAAATAAAATTTTGCCAAAAATGGTAAAATTGCTTTTTCTAAAACTAGTAAATCTTATCCTAATTTTCTAGATTAGTGTTAACTTTCTATATTAGTGTGTTAACCTCTCTTGGAATAGGTGTACTCAAAGTGAACCTTGCACAAAGTCCATTCACACAGAGGCAAATTACACTGTGACTCGATACATAGTACAATTCTTGCACAGATGGAAATCTAACTCATAATTTTTATTTCTCGGTCAAGCTTTACTAAAACAATCATATATATATATATATATATATATATATATATATATATATATATATATATATATATATATATATATATACACACACACACACACACACACACACACACATAGCATGAAATTCTATGATTAAAAACATATAACTACTAAAATTAAATTCATATATGCACAGATGACACAACACAAAATTTTCTCTGGTTGTAATTTTTTTTCGGGTTGTTACAACTTTAACTATTTTAACTATTCTATATCATATAATTAGACATTTTAATTAGTCACCAACTAATTAAACTAAAATTCTATTTTTAAACTAGTTATATAGTCATTTACTAAAATACCCTCCACTTTAAACTCTTATGACTTAATTACCCCTTTTCTAATTCTATGAAATCTAGATCACCATTAATCAACCTTAACTA
This sequence comes from Glycine soja, assembly GCF_004193775.1. Lineage (NCBI taxonomy): Eukaryota > Viridiplantae > Streptophyta > Magnoliopsida > Fabales > Fabaceae > Glycine > Glycine soja. Next base: position 27,019,677 of record NC_041018.1, on the reverse strand, counting down.
TCCCCATTTAGTTTCTAACTTTACTTACATTAATTACTAATTTTCTTTCAAGCTTCTAATTTCTATTTTAGACCAAAATCTAATTATTAACATCTAGGTCATTAATGAGTTGACCATTATTTGACTATAATTTTTTTTTCTAAATCATCTTGATTCTTTCTAGACTTTAGCTTAACAACTTAATAGTTTAACCATGCCTAGGTATCCTATGATAACATCTCATTTTTTACCATTTCAATAATCTAAAAACACTACCCAATCGCATAACAAAACAATAACATTGTCTACCACACATACATGAAAAATTAAGATGTTACAAAGATCATTATGAGGTTCCATTCCGAGGAACTTTTCTAAGATTTCCATTTTGAGGAACATTATGAAGAGTCATCAAAATAATGATTATAATGTTTGCTGAAATTAAGTTCATGCCTTATTAAATACTCTTGATGAAGTTTAGATTGTATTATCTCATTTTTATGTAGTGTGACTTCATCTCTTCTTAACACTTCTTTACAACTTCATGCATTCTGAAGTTAGACAACTTTAGAGAGACTTTTGTAGAAGCTAGTTGCTACTGTGTTAGTGTTATTGTTTATGGTTAGACTAAGTTGTTTTCTTCAATCCTTCAATTTGATGCTTCTCATCATTATTACATCATTGGAAAGGTTGTGGCCTCGATCACAAGTGAAGGATGTGTTGTTGTTGTTGATGTTTTTTTGCTTTACGTTCTCACCATAACAAAGATCTACAAATTATGGATTTTTTATCCTAGAGAATCAACTTCCCTACAAACAGTGCCATTGTTATGATGTAGGAGTGGTAAGGAATGGAGTGGGTGAAAAAATTATACCATTGTTTGGTTTAAAAAAATAAGGATGGTAAGTGATGGATCCCACTCCACTGTTCAGTTTCGTTTTCATCCCCCTCGATTTGGGATGCAGAGGATGGAGTACAGATTTCCTAATTTATAGAATATATAATTTGGCCTTTTTTTTTACAACTGCCCACTCCAAAGAGAACAATTATACTTTCTTCTATCTCTTCCTGCTAGTGCCGTGGGAGTTCTTCCTCTTGTGTGTTGCTGTATGCTTCTCCGGTAAAAGCTACATGTCATACCTACGTGCTTCTTCTTCTTGCTTGATGGATCATTTCACTTTTTTCCTAATGTTTATTAATGTCCTGCTAATATGTACACCATTTCTTCATTACCTTTCTCGTCAATCCTATTGCTTATCATGTAAATGATTTTGCTGCATATATTGCTGAGGTATTTAAGTCGCTCCATTCTATTATAAATTACCCAAACAATAGAATGGTATTTTAAATCCAATCCATTTCACTCCATTATATTCCAATTATTCATTCATTTAAATTATAATAATAATTTAAAAAATCAAAAACCGACAAACCAAACCATATGTTTGATGACTTTATCTAAACTAAACCAAACCACAAGATTTGTTTAATTTAATTTGGTGTTATACTTAAACAGCACTGCATCTTTATTGTTTGATTCAAATGACTTTATCTAAAAAATCAAATCACACCACAAGCACCCCTAATATTAACCATAAATTTTGTAAAAATAAAAAACTTCAAACATTAACGAACTAAATAATGAAAACCTTTAGGGCCAAATGAACGACACTTTATTCTTTCCCCAATAAAACTTTGACTGCATGTAACTTTAAATACAAAATAAAATAACTGATAAAACATACTCCATTCTCTTTTATAAGGAAAAAAATTCACATTTATTAAAAAAATTAATTTACTTCATTAAATGTATCATTTTCAATTAAAAACAATTTTTTTAAACTACCTTTTATTAAAACTTGATATTAAACACAAACCCCTATTAAATAAGATATTTTGAACATAATCTCATTAAATAATACAAAAATTAGTAAATTTTACTTATATTTGAGAAGAAAAAAATTGAATTCTTTTTGCTTATTTTATTAAAGATAAAAGAGGGAGTACCACTCATTAATCAAAGATTCATGCAAAAATACAAAAGGAAAAACGATAATACCATAGGGCAGTTAAAAACAGCTTCCCCAAAAAAGATTCAAATAACGGTATGCATTAAATTATAATACGGCAAACTGCCAAAATAATAGTAATAATTTAGTTACAACTAACCACGAAATCTAAGTTGCTGCGAACTACATCATGCAACTCTTGATGCAGAGCTATAAACAGATCAAAAACTGATCTCTTAAGTTATCATATATCTCTCAGAACCACAAAAAACTGATCTCTTAAGTTATCTATAACCATTAACTATGACTTTCTAACTTTGTTTGGGCGATCTACTGCAGATTCATTCTCTCTGGACCTGGAGTATTTGCCCCCTCTACCATGTTTTCCACCCCTGCAAATAAATGAAAGAATGTGTTGGGGACCAAAAAGCGCATAACTTTCAGAGAAAATTGAATAACTTTTTGGTCTTGTAATTTATTATTGAAGTATAATTTGGTCCTCAATTCATTTTTAGTAATCTGTATTTTGTAACGGTTTAAAATCACTTAGTAACAGTTTTGAATCGCCACAATGTGTAATTTCTTACCATTTAGATTGAATGTTCAAATTGAATTGATTTAAAAAAATTAGAGAACTAAATTGAACCAAAAAAAATTAGAGGATTAAATTGAATCTAAGGGGGGTGTATTGGATTGGGATTTTGAGAGAATATTTTGACAAAAACAATCTTGAATATTTTAAAAGATTATGTGGGATTATATTGATTTTGTGGGATTTTAAAAGATTTTTTTAAAAAAAATTTTTACAATCAGGATTCTTAACCCAAGATTTTAATAGATTTCTAACACAGATTTTTAAGATTTCAAAGTACTTTATGAATTTTTAAGATTTTGAAAGATTAAACAAAATAATAACGGAAGTTACAAAAGTGAATGAAAAAGATGATAAATAAATTATAATGTTTGAATAAAGAAAATAAAAACGATAGAAATTTTAAACCTTTTAATAACAAAGTCATTATTGCCTAAAAAAATAATAACAAAGTGATTCTCACTTCATGTTCGCCTAATTATTAGCATTTCTCCACATATCTGAACCTATATTAGTCCTCCATATATTAGCATCTTCTCGTTCCTGCTCTTGCGTTTGAACAATGGGTTCATGATCATTGTCTTCGTAATTTGGTAACACTGAAGATGAAGATGAAGACTCGTCAGTAGGTTCCACTGGAAATTCATCAGAACGACATTCTTTGCGAAGAAAATTATGAAGTGCTGCACATGCCAACACAAGCTCTGCTTGTGTTTTAAATAGAAATGGAGGTGCTGACTTAAAAATTGTGAACCGCGATTTAAAAATACCAAATATCCTCTCAATCACATTCCTTAAGGATGCATGCCGAAGATTAAATAATTCCTTTTCATTTTCAGGGTCATTACCGTGACCTGCAAAATCTTGTAGATGATATCGTACACCTCAATATGGGGCTAAAAATTTGCGTCGATTAGGAAATCCACAATCCACCAGATAATAATTACCTTAGGGCACTTTAAGTCCATTCTTCCTTGCCAAAGCATCACTTAACACCTTGGAATCATATGCTGAACCCTCCCACCCGCTAAGAACGTACATGAATTTCAAATCAAAGTTACAAGCAGCTAATACATTTTGTGATATATTTCCATGACAATCACGATAATTGCTTACATCTCGTCCTTTTACTGATGCGGGAATATGTGTACCATCAATAGCTCCAATGCAATCCTAAAGTGTGTGTATCAATAATCATAAATATTATTATAATAATCACAATTATAATTATAATTTTGTTATAATTAGATAATGATCACATACCTTAAAATAAGGATAAAACCTTGTGCTTTCCCTTATTTTTGCAGGCACAGTTGAGCCTGGTCTAACCATTAAATCAGGTGCTAATGAGTTCAGAGCTTTCAAAATCTTGTGAAAATTTTCACTTGTAGCAAATTGTGATCGGCCAAATGTATTGCGGATTACACAATATCGAGTGTTCTGGCCGACAATCTGTAGGAATGATGCAAGCATTTCTTCAACACAAATAAATCTTGTATCCTCCAAAGGTGTTTTTTCTCTTATAATCGTGCACAACTTTCGAAATACATCAGGATACATCCTATATACTTGTCGAAAGATTGCAGGATCATCGTTTAATGCTTTGTGTATATAGTCATATCCCCGACTAGTAATTTGTGGTCGAGTTAATGGACGTTCAATATGTTCACCACGCATCATATTCAAAAACTGATTTAATATATCTATTAAAGCATAAATTGTCATCACATATGTGTATGTGGCTTCATAAAATTCTTCATTTGTTTCCTCGTCATCTATATCTTCATCATTTGTATCTTCATTATATATATCTCCATCCATTTCTTCGTTCTTTATGTCATGGTCATGGTTATAAGTCAATATCAAAGTTAATACAAATTCATATATAAAATAAATATAACTAAAGTTTAACCACAACAATTTCACAAAATATATAACCTAAATACTTCAACCATAATAGTTCGACCAAAAAACAAACCAAATATTTCAACCAAAATACAACCATAATAGTTCGACCAAAAAACAAACCAAATACTTCAACCAAAATAGAGACCCAAAAGATATAGTTCAACAAACTCACGATGTTTAAAATAATATGTTAATAATAGATGATCAAAATATTAATTATTCCCTAACTTAAAATTTATCCAAGATGAGCGTTCTTCCGGTGACATCTTCAAGAAAAAATCCTTTTTTGCTTTAGTATTTAACAATTCAACTGTCTTGAAACGCGTTATGTCATCCAAATTTGAAATTTCTTTTATAACATCCCAAATAATACCCTCGAGCTCTCTATCGAGCTCTCTATCTCTATCTCTATCTTTTTCTCTTTTCTCCATCATGTTGGATATTTTTTCAAAATTCACAGCAATAGTCCCAATGCCAACAGAAAGATTTTCCAGAACGTTGCCTTGATTGTTGATCCCAACAGCGCTTGAACTCCCTCCATACTCGGATCTCCTTCGCTTGTGACAGTTTTGTTTTTCTATGGGAACCTCTGAATCTAAAGGGGGGTGGGATGATGGACTTGGTTGGTTTGATGGAGGCTGATATGCTGGTTCATAGTTATTTGATGTTATGAATGTATCACTATTAGGATCATATGAAAATTCTTTTATCCCAACAGTTCTATTTTCTGGCTCAAAAGTTGTTGCATCAGTATCATCTGGATCGACTGATATAGAATTATTCCCGCTAGAAACTCCACCCCCAACAACGATCTTCAAATACTCATAATCAACCATACTTTTTCCTCGAAGTTTGCTGTGACTTGGGTGGGACTAAAAAAAAATCATTGTTAATATACTACAAATATTATAATTTACTAAATTTATAACTATTAATATATTTAAAAGATTATGAACTTAGCTCACCTTTAAGTAATCTTTCCATACATCCTCATGAGCAGTGAAAGTTTTTTCAATTGGGTCCCATCCAAAACCAGAGTTGTTGCGCATAAGGGTTGACATCATGTTATACTGGTTTCGAAACCACTTTATCCGACTCAAATAATGACTATAAGTTTTAGGGAATTTAGTTTTTGCATTGAGTTGAGGAAGTATTATTCGTTCTACATTTTGTTTGCTAAGTGACCCATTGACATCACGCAATCCCCTATTCATAGCATCCACCAAGAGGTGCAACAACTCATTGGTATCCTCCATAGTCCAAGATACATAATTATCTTTGTCTCTACTCTTTTCTTTGTTATTTTCTTGTGAATCCCCCATTTGATCGCTAATATATATATAAGAAACTAGTTATTTGACAAAAATAGTTATTGTTTCCTAATTGTCAAAAGTATAGTGACTATATCCCGAATAATATACAATTCAATAGAAAAACCAATAAAAAACTGCCTAATAATAAAATAAAGGTCATGCTAACATGCGCACTTAGGGCACATGTTAAGGATACTTCCAATAGTAACTATGTCTTAAAAACAACAATTTTTGACTTTTAAAAAAGTAAATTGCACAACTTTCAATACAAAATTTCTATACATAATACACTAACAAGTGTCTTAAGGGCACATGTTAGCATTTTCCATAAAAATAATACTCATATATCATAAAATCATTTAAAAAAAAACTATTAACAAAATAACAATAATAATAACACAATAACAATTAAAAAATTATTAACACAATAATAATAATAATAACACGCTGTCAAAAAAATAATAATAACACATTAATAATTAACATTTTAATAATAACACAAGAAAATAATAATAATAATAATAATGGATGTTGTAAAAAAACAAGTTGAAGAAATAGAAAAAAAAAAATTTTTTATTTTGATTTGCATATACAGTACTAAAAAAAAGCAATATGAAATCTTGATGCATATCAATTGTCATTCTTTTGATGCATATTCATTGCCTGGACGTTGAAAACAATATGAATACGAAATCTTGAAGCATATACAGCACCCTTTTCTTTTGATTTGCGTAATATACATATAGTATGAACAATATTGACTATCGATTGCCATTAAAAAAATAGGTAAAATTGATTGAAAAGTTGTAAGAGAATGAACCTGGTAGTGGTTTGTGTCTTGTTCGGCAGGAGAAGAAAAAGTCTTTGGAAGATTATGAAAAGTCTCAAGGGTTTGGGTGAGATTGTTGGAGGAGTATTTTATGTGTATTTCTAACTAAAAAGTCTCTCAAAATCCATTCCACAAAAGAATCCATCAAAATCTATTTACTTTTGAATACCAAAAGACATTTTAAAAGTGGTAAGAAATCTCAATTGAATACCAACAGATTTTGTTGCCCTGAAAAAAAATCTTTATTGTCTTAATTGAATACCACAAGATTTGTTTATATTTTATAAAAGTCTTGATTGAATACCACAAGACTTTTTAATCATAAAAAAGTCTTTTAAAATCCTTTGAAATCTTAATCCAATACACCCCCCTAAAATTAGAGGACTAAAAATTGATCAAAATTTCATCAACCAAAAATATATTTAAGCCAAAAGTAGGGAAAGGAACCAATACAGACTTATTCAAGTCAAACTAAAGGCATGGTTGAGTGCATCCACTTACCTTCCTCGGTTATTTGTGCATCCTCGGATCTTTCCCTGATTACCACGAAGCAGGGTCCAGTATTCTCTCTCAGCCTCACCTATAATCATAACACAATTACAGCTCTCAGATTAATCAATCAAATTTGACTGTGTTAGAATATGTCAATTTAGTACTAATCACTGCAACAATGTCCATGAAGTTTCATGTTTGCAAACAAAAAAATGGGAGAGAGAACAAATGCAACAAAGAGAAATTGTACCAGCTCATGTGTCAAGTAAATCGTTCTTAGAGAAAAAGGAAGGAAAAACTAACTAGGTTAGAAAGTAATTTTGTTGATCAAGAATGAAGTGAGCTTTTATAAAAAAAAAAAATACACATGAAACAAAAGCATGAATAACTGTTTTGAAAAAAACTAAATCAGATGTGAAACAAACCAGTTACTGGATCTAGAGTAGCAATATAATTTTTCACAACTAAGCCCTCCTTTTCAGAAAGAACTGCAGCAGCACGAGCTTTCTGAGCAGCTTCAGGTTCTTCAAATTGAATGTATCCTGACTCTTCTCCAATCTTGAAATCAATGTACTGAGCAGGCAAACAATATACAATTTATACCAGTCTTAATCAATTCAAATATAACTAAAATATTGAACAAAAATCAAAACAAAAGGCATAAAGCCCCACAAGCTAGAGAAAGGGAAAAAACCCAACTACCTTCACAGTACCAAACTTCTCAAAGACACCCTTTAAATCCTCACGTGAGACAACATCATTGTTGTCCTTGTAAGCAGCAGCATAATTTTTTCCATCAGTTTCTTTGCTCTTTTCTTCACCTTCTGTGTCTTTTCCTTCACTCACTCCATTGTTTTCTTTATCATTGTCAGCATTATCCTTCACAACATTACTGTCATTGGCTTGCTGATCAATGTTATTTTGATCCAAAGGAACTTGATCAGAAATGCTCTTTAGTTTGAAGGCTATAAGTAAGCCTTTAGGGTAGCTGTGATAAACATAAAAAGACAATTAGTTGATAAACTTTTTTATTTTGTTGTAGGGTGGGGATTAAAAGAATTCAGTATCTTACTTTGCTTCTGTATTTGTGTTATTCTGGTGACCTGAACCCAAAGGTGGCCGGAATTTTTCTTGCTCTTCTAATTCCTTTTCTCTTTGTGCATCAAAGTCCTTCCTAAATTGGATATAACCATAAACAATATTAGACTATGCATATGTAGACAGTCTCACATCCTAAAATTCTCATGTTAGAACAAAACCGAACATTGCAAGCCAAATGCTGTAAATTCAAAATTAAAATGTAGTGATGCCAAGAGCAACACTGGCATTAAATCAACTACTATCAGTTTGCATTTTTTTCTTCTTTTTTTCTTATTATAAATATTGAAATAATTGCAAATCTTATTGCAATATAAATTTTTTTACATAGGAATTTGACAGAAAATATTGGATTATCCTCCCTCTCTTTCCCTAACATTAGAAATTACTCTAGTATACAATACAAAAAATAAAATAAACTTTTTAAATTATAAATGATCAATGGTCAGTGACTCAATTGATTCACTATAAGCATTCTTACTTTAGCTTTAATTGTAGCTCAGCCCCTGCATAGACCAGACTTTGCTTCAAAACTTTTTCCGTTTCTTCATCTGATGAGAACTCAACAAGGGCAGTGCCACAAAAGAACTTTTTGTCTCCAACATGGCGAGGCAACCGAACACTATTAACCTGAAACAGAATAACAAGAATGCCATTTTTGTTACATAAAACAAAATAAATTATCAAAAGTACTTCATACCTCCAGGACTATATGACAAAAAAATTTATCATTAAAGGAATATATAATCAGAAGCAAGAAAAGATTAACCAGTGGAATCAAATTTCAGATTTTATTTTTAAAAGATAATGACAACCTGTTAATAAGAAGAATAGCAACTGTGCTCCAATTTTATATCAAGAGATTTAAAGAACTTATAGACAGACAGTTTTCACGCCAGTTGCCACATAGCATGCATCAAAACCAACTATAGAGAGAGGTACTATAATGCTCTCTAGCTAAAATGTTCTAAAGTAAACATGTCACCAATCCTAAATTTTACCTTGGCATATTGAGCAAAGAATGTCTCCACATCTTCAAGCTTCACATCATATTCAAATGGCAATGCAGCAATTGTTCTTATCTCTACCTGCTCAATTACCTCTTCTGGCTTCAGAAGTTCAGTTGCCCTGCCAACTTTGGTCCCTGAAAGATACAAATAGACGATATGAGAGACATGGTTTATAAGTAACGTGTTTATTCAACATGGAACTAGCACCCAAAATTAAAAAAACAAAACATTTTCATACAATCAACTGATCTGGCAGTGACAAATACGTGGTTATATAGATGTCCTTTTCATTCATAGTCTCACCCCCAAGAAACACTAATTAAAGTTAAAAAGTAAACTTAATTAATGACCATAGGCCTCCTCTGCCACCACAATAACCCTAAAAAAATTTAATAACAATAAATAAAAAAGTGTCATAACCATTAGAAGTTTTCAACCAAATAGAGCTTTGCATGTTGCTACAACATGCAGGGTAAAAGAACCACTATATCCAAAAGTCCAAACTAATCAGAAAAAGGGACTAATTCACACAACTAATAAGCTATAAGAGGAAATTGCATTAAACTAGATTCTTTACTTATGAATACATGCATAAAGTCATAAACACATAATTTATCATTGCCCGAATGAAACTGCATTTCTCATAAAACTAAACGTAAATGCTTGTAACACAAGTAACTAACCATCTTCAGAGACTCTGACCAAAGCCGAATTTTTCAAAGCTTGAGCAACAGCTTTAACAGTATCTTTGGTCACCCCGTCCAGCTTAACATCCCCCAGATTAAGATGGGTTCGCATCCGATTAAAAGAGCAAATCAAAGCCAAACTAACCACTGTGCGGTTGCAGCAAAAGTCAAGACCAACAACATTGAAAAATGCAAAGAAATGCACAAACTAAGATATAGGTTTGGTTTGATTAACTAGGTTTCAATGAATTCAATGAATAGGAATAAGAGCAAATTACAGCAACACCCCCCTAAGCTTTTATCAAATTATACATAACCCCATCCTTTTTTTTATTTTTCTACACTAACCCCTCTAAGTTTGAAAACATTATACTAACACCCCAACAAAACTTACACTAACACTTCCTACAAGAGGTGAAAGTAATGGTTAAAAAAGCAGGGATGCTTGTGTAATTACACGAAAACTCAGGTGTTGTTGTAATTTGCTCTAAGAATAAAGACAATTTTAAATTTCGCATCACCATAAGTAATTTTCACATTATTTTTCAATCAAAATTAGAAAACTGGCTATTTTTTTTTTTTTTGGAAAAACAACAAATCATATAATCACTTAAGCGAAACGCTATAAACATGAAGCAATTTAATGAGAGTGCCAAAAGCAGAATAGAGATGAAGGATACTGCCATCTTCGCTTTCGGTGACGGTTTTCCTGAGAAAATTGTCTCTGGGAAGGTTGCTATCACTGAAATAGAACTCCACCTGTTTTTTGAGGACAAAACGGAAACGAGAGTTGAATAAACGGCAAAGCATAAGCGAACGAGTATTGGAGAACAGCCAAACGCAAAAACGACGGCTACGAACCTGTCGTACGACTTTCTTTGCGGTTTCCTCGTCCAGTGACGCGGTCGACATTGTTCAAAAGGAAATCAAAGAGGCGCGGTGTCGGAGAACGTGAAGGGAAGAGAGGGAGAGTGTAGGGTTTTTGAGATTAAGGTTTGGTTTCTTCCACCTCTTATATATTTGCAATTTCATGTTTGAATTTTTAAGCGTTCATCATTATTAATTTTAAAAAGGATAAATTTCTATTTTGTTATCCTGTTAATTGTTTTTATGGTATTTTAAGTCGGGTGCTCAGAAATAAAATAATTAAAAAGATTAAAAAAGTATTTTAATTTTATCCAAATCTCTGTAATTATTTATATATATATATATATATATATATATATATATATATATATATATATATATATATATATATATATATAATTATAAATAGGCATGAAAACGAACATTATGTATTTCGTTTCAAATCTTCGAGCCCATTCTAATTTATGATCCTTGCTAGAGATAAAATATTTTGTATACACCACTGTTTGACGTCGAATATATCCATCATTTCTCATTCTCATTCTCATCTTCATTTTTGTCAACTAAAAATATATTATTTTTAAATAATAATTTATATATATTTCTTTTCTAATTTTAAATTTAAATTAATTTCAGATGTTATTAAATTGTCTAATTTTAATATTAAATTGGAAAATATCAATATTGTAGATAAATAAAAGGAAAAAAGGAAATAAAAACCTTAAAAGGAAAAATAACGTAAAAAAAGAAAAGGAAAGAATAAACGCTAAAAGAAAATAAATAAAATTAAGTTTGATAGATGATAAAAAAGTAATTTCCTTTCTGATATCTTTATCTTTACTTTATATCTTTAATTCATACTATATTTCTATATTTAATTTAATTAAATGGACAGTTTCTATATTTTAATTGTTTTTTTTTTAAAACGTGCCTCAAATATGAAAATATTTTTTCCTTTATTTTATCAAATTTAAGTGACAAGAATTATCACACTTTCTAACAATTAATATATTACAGGATAATATTGAATTTTAGTTTCTTATTTTTAAATTGAAACATTTTATCCCATTTTTAAGAAATTTATAATTTTAGTTCTTATTTTTTAATTGTTATTTTGTTTCTCATTTTTTTAAAAAAAAATCATAATTTTAGTCTTTGTGGCCAATTTGAAATGTTAATATATATATATATATATATATATATATATTTGTAAATGTTGGTGTCTATTTATTATTTTCATGATAAATATTTTTTTAATTATTTAATTGCTAACAAACTTAATTTATAAGAAAAGAATTAAGAAAATATGAAGTAAAGTCTGAAATTAAAAAATAAAAAAATAAAATTGCAAATTTTCTTAAAAGTAGGGACAAAATATCTAAATTAAAAAATAAGAGGGTTAAATTATAAATTTTTTAAAAGATGAGAACAAAATATCTCAATTAAAAATAGGAGGACTAAAATCAAATATTTAAAAAAAATAGGAGGACAAAAATTACACTATAACTTATATTATAAATGGGGAATGCTAATATCCATCGTAGTTGGTATGTATTAACATTGAACAAAAAAAGATAGACTAAAAATTCATTTGTTCTTTTGTTTTCCAAAATTTAGTTTAATGATATTATTGTATTTTATCATTTAGCTTTTAAAAATAAAAGGACAATATTTTTTCTCTCCTCTCTTTTTTTAGGTTTCTCTTCTATAATCATGTTTTTTTTAAGTTAAATGATAAAGTATGATAATGTATTTAAATTAAATTTTGAAAAATAAAAGAGTTCATGTTTTTTAGTTCAATTTTTTTTTATATTGAATGTTAATGTATACCAACTAGGGTGGATAATAACATTCTCCATTATATATTATTGTGTAAAAAAAAGTATATATTATAAATATATTTAAAAGTACAAATTAAATACAAATATATATATTATTTGCTTAACAGTTTCAAAAAGTAAATTTATAATTGTCATCCAAAATTTTAAAATTTATTTTCTTACTAAATTTATCATTATTATAAATTCAAATTATCTTTATAAATGATCAATAGTTTAACTTTATCTTTACAATTATTTTTTTAAGAAAATTATCTTTATAATTATTTGGATAAGAAAACAAGTAGCTTTTGATTAAGTTGATATTAAAGGTAAGTATGTAATTATACGGCCTCATGTTTTGAAGAGAAAAAAGTTTTTTTTCGTTTATTTTTGAGGAATTTTTTTTTCTATTTCACTATATAAATATATTTTTAATCTTTAAAAAATAGATCTAATCTAATTTTTAAATTTTGAAAATAGAAAATATAAATGTCTAATTTACATATTCTTGCGGTTTTTTTTTATGTAAATACACATTCTCTCTTACTTTTTCTCAATCTATACTACTTTGTAATTTAATTCTGAATATACACTACTTGGAACTTTCTCTCTCCTTTTTATTTTTTTTAATTTAAAATATTATAAAATATAAATATTATATCATATAATTTTTTTTAATTGGTTTTAAAATTACTTATTTATTAAATTAAATTTTATATTTTTTTATTTTTTAAAAGAAAAAATATACAGATTGTCATACCCTAATTTCGTCCGGGGATTATTACTTGATGACATGCAATCTTTGATTAGCCGCTTTGAGATACTTGGCGTCCTTTGTTACACAATAAATGAAGTCTCGAGACGTCTCAGAAATCTAAAGGAAGCAGGCTTGCGCGATCCGTGAAATTCCATAATGTGGCGGAAGTCGAAAAGAGATGTTTTCGCGCAATCCGTAAGTTTCTGTAACTTCTTCGAAAGCTAAAAAAGAGTAAATACATAATCCGTAAGGATTCGTAACCTTTCGGAAGGAAAATAAGTATCGTTACAAAATTCGTAAAGTTTAGTAACGTTACGGAAAAAGAATTACAAAAAAATAGAAAGGGGGGTGCATTTAGTAAAAAGGGGGGTGTAAATAGCAATCAGGCCCACTTGGGCCCTCCAGAAGATTCCTCTAGAAGGCTGTTGCTTCTGGAGGAAGCAACCTGGCTCGCCTGGGCGAGCTGGGCGGCAAGCTTCTCCCCTATTTTGCTATAAATAGGGGAAGAAGTGAAGAAGAAAAGGGTTCAGCCCCTTAGGCACTTCTCTCTCTCTCGGAATAGCTGAGAAAAATTAGTTCCGTGAAGAAAATCCAAGCCGAGGCGCTTCCGTAACGTTTCCGTGAGTAATTACGCAAAGATTCTCGACCGTTCTTCAAGATTCATCGTTCGTTCTTCGTTTTCTTCAATCTTCAACGGGTAAGTACCTCAAACCAAGCTTTTCAATTCATTATATGTACCCGTAGTGATCCACATTTTGTTTCATGTATTTTCATTCCCGTTTTCATTTACTTTTTATACCCCCTTTTGACGTGCTTAAGCCATTTATTTAAGTCATTTCTCGCTTAATCTAAAAATAAAATAAATTTTCACCGATCGTTTGAATTGTATCATCCGTTAATTTTGGTTAAAATGAATTCCGACCGTTCGGTCGTGCCGTAACCACGTTGGAAATCAAAAAAGAGGTAAAATAATAATATAATAATCAAAAAATATCTTTTAGTAAAGTAAAGCGAAAAATCAATCGGACATTTTCTCTTTGGGATTTCTCATTCTTGAATTGAATTGACTAATAACTAAAGTGAAACTAAGGCTAAAATCAACTCGCCTAGTCAAGCTCGTCCACAAAAATAGGGTTTTGAAAGTTTATCATTTCAGTTTCTTACTAAGTAAAATGGATCATTTTTAAGGTCCAACGCCTTAAAATGATCACCCTTCAAGTAAAAAAGAATCACTTGATCCATGCATAAGGAAGAACTACGTAGGTCTGATTTCCTCTCCAAAGGAGGGTACGTAGGAGCAAAAGCCCCGCTTTTGTCGTCCTCAAAAAATAAAAAAGAAATAAAGTTAAGATAACACAATTCCACAAATTCTAGAAATAAGGCTGTTGTCTTTCGAGACAAACGTAAGAGGTGCTAATACCTTCCTCAAGCGTAAATACAACTCCCGAACTTAGAATTTTCATTTTGACCGGTTTCCTTCGGTTTTTCCGACGTTTTCCACAAATAAACGTTGGTGGCGACTCCGCGCACCTTTCCTCCTTTGGAAGGCGCACCCGTGAGCCCCGCCCTCGCTCGCCCGCGAAGGGCACGTTGCGACAGTTGGCGACTCCACTGGGGACTTTTTGTGAGTTAGGCCTATTTTAGGAATTGTGGAATTGTGAAACTTTGGGTGTGCTTTTATTGGACTGTGTAAAATGTAAATAATTGTTGTCTATTTCGCATTCTTTACACTGCATTCTAAGCACCCACGGGTTTGAGTAAAAAAAGGGCCCTACACCCGGGTTCATGGGAATTTAAGGAGTGGAGGTGAATCTATCATCATGCTAGGTCTCCGACTTGCTTGATAATAGTGAAACCTCGTCTAGAGCTTTCTCTCTTTATAATGTGTTGTCACTGGTATTCCATACCGCCACAACATTATTATCTTGAGTGATGATACCTCTAGAAAACAGTCGTGTGAGTTATGAATTGTTGGGGAGTAGTTATTAGAGACCCCTAGATATTGTCCTAGGTTCCCAAATTGGGGCAAAGAGCAAACACGCTCCGTGCCATTCGTTCTCATGCATTTTTTTGTAAATACCACTAGTTTATAGTTTTACTAGTGATGTTTGTTTTCTTTAGAGTAATGCGTAACCTTTTTTAAAGCTACGTTGAGGCGCCATCATGCCCCAAAATGTAGCATTAAAATGGGGTCTCTATGGTCTCGTGTGTATGAGTTACCCCTTTTTCTTGTTCATGCATCCGCATTGCATCATTCATGTCGGAGTCTTGATCCACCCCTTTTTTAGGTAAATGATGGGGACAAATCAAAACGGCAAAAGGTTTTATCAAGTCAAGGTTAAAAGTCTAGATGTCACCAGCCTCAAGGAATTGGGACGATTGATGGGACCCCTCCAAAGGCAAGCCTTCCGCAAAGTGTACGGGAAGATCCTAGATTTGGCCGCAGCGGAGGTATTTATGGAAGCTGTCGTATCCCTCGCCCAATACTATGACCAGCCGTTGAGGTGTTTCACGTTTGGGGACTTCCAAATGGTACCAACTATTGAAGAGTTCGAAGAGATATTAGGATGCCCTCTTGGGGGGAGAAAACCGTATCTTTTCTCCGGCTTTCTTCCTTCCTTGAGCAAGGTTGCAGCTGTGATTGGAGATTCGGCAAAAGAGTTGGATCGCATGAAACAAATTCGGAACGGCGTAGTGGGCCTGCCTCGGAAATACTTGGAAGACAAGGCAAGGGATATGGCAAGCCAAGAGAAGTGGGGGCCGTTTGTGGATGTTTTAGCTTTGCTGATTTTTGGGGTTGTCCTCTTTCCGAACGTTGACGGCTTGGCAGACTTAGCCGCCATTGATGCTTTCCTCGCATATCACCATAGCAAGGAAAGTTCAGTGGTAGCTATCTTGGCGGATTTGTTCGATACCTTTGACCGGAGGTGTGAGAAAAACAGTGTACGGATTGTCAGTTGTTTACCCGCTCTCTGTGTGTGGTTGACTTCACACCTATTCCGACAAGACACGAGATACCCGTGTCCGCTTCAAAGCTATCGCTCATGCGCCGAAAAAGGAAGAGTCGATTGGGACCAACATTTGGCTGGGATAGGGGGCAACACGATCAATTGATTTCCTCGTTGGAAGGAAGGCAAGGAAGGAGTTCTTTTCTCGTGGGGGGACTATCCTAATGTTCCACTGATAGGGACTAGGGGTTGTATTAATTATAATCCCGCACTCGCCATAAGACAGTTAGGTTATCCCATGAGGGGAGCGCCGACCGAAGAAAGTCTCTCGCCTTTCCTTGTAAGGGATCTAGGCGCGCAAGGTCTCAAGGTTATACAAAGAATCCACAAGGCGTGGGGGAGTCCGTTGAGGAAAGACAAGGAGCTTAGAGGCATCCGAAACGGCGTCATCGGAGGTTATCATGGATGGCTAAGAATTCACACGCGGGGCTTAGATTGGCTCTCCAAATTGAAAGTTGTCGATGAGGAGAACTTCGAAGCTCCGGAGGAAGATGAAGAAGTCCGAGCTCTAAAGTTAGAGCTAGGGAAGGCGAGACTCGCCAAAGAGAAGTTCAAATCAGCTGCTACACACATCCGGAAGGAGTGCACCGAGTTACAAGAGGAAAACGCGGCCACTGCAAAAGCTCTTGAACAAGAAACCAAAAGGGCCCGCAAGGAGGAACATGGGCGAGAAAAATTCCGAGGAGCATTATGGGGTAGCAATAATGAGCTCAAGCTCCGAAGAGAGGAGAGAGATCGGTCACGGGTGCATGGCATGATCTTAAAAGAAGAGTTAGTTGCTTGGGCGAGGTCCAAAAGGAGCTTGGCTCAACACTTGGAAACCACGGAGCAAAGCATGTTAGCTATCATAGGGCGATACAAGGAAGAATTGAACTAGTCCATGGCCCATGAACAAAAGCTAGTGGAGGATTTTGCACAAGTGTATGCTGAAAAAGAAGCAAGAGGGAGGGTGATTGATGCGTTGCATCAAGAAGCGACTATGTGGATGGATAGGTTCGCCTTGACCTTGAATGGAAGTCAAGACCTCCCGCGTCTGTTGGCCAAAGCAAAAGCCATGGCCGAAGTGTGTACTACCCCCGAGGAGATTCATGGGCTAATCAATTACTGTCAGCACATGATAGATTTGATGGCCCATATAATTAGGAATCGTTAGGTTCTTTTGTAATACCTTTGTATAATCTTGGCTAGATGAAAGCTTTTGTTCTTTTTATAAAATGAGAAGTTCTGGACTCATTACGTTATCTAAAAATCTTGGGGTGGATCCAAGTGTTCCGATCATCCATTTGCATACTCATGTTTTGGTGGCATACTCACCGTTGTTTATTTCTTTAGGAATTTCATCATAACTAAGAAAACACCAAGGCACCCCTATAACACTCGATCTAGAAAAATGGATAATGAAGAGGGCATGCAGGAACAGATGAAGGCCGATCTATCGGCCTTAAAAGATCAAATGGCTTCCATCTCGGAGGTCATGTTAAAACTCCAGAAAACCATAGAGGATAAAGCCACCGCAACCGCCTCCAGTACAGTTAGGGAAGCGGAGCCGGTGCTGCAACCCGCCTTGAATCCGGGCCTAGACAGAAACACGGCCGTGTTCGGTCGAAGGTATAGTCCGCAAGCTTATCCTTATGGCCTGCCTCCGGACTTCACCCCCCGTGCCACCCCAGAAGATTTAAGCCAAGCCCCGACCTTTGAGGGGCAACTCCCACCTTATGAAGACTATCCCGGGCAAGACGATGGGGAAGGAGATACCCATCTTGGCCCCCTGCTCCACCTCAAAGATCCGTCCCCGCATGAACTACCCCAGCCAAACATAGTCTGCCAGATCCCAGCCTCACCCACACCCGTAAAAGAATCTGTTCCCTTCGCGGGAGATAAGGGAAAGATTGAGGCGCTTGAAGAGAGGTTGAGAGTAGTCGAGGGCCTCGGCAATTACCCATTCTCGGATTTGGCAGATTTGTGTCTTGTGCCCAACATCGTCATCCCTCCCAAGTTCAAAGTACCGGACTTTGATAAGTACAAGGGGACGACATGTCCAAAAGGGCATCTCCGGATGTATTGCCGGAAGATGGGGGCGTATTCCGCGGACGAAAAGTTGTTGGTCCATTTCTTTCAAGACAGCTTGGACGGGGCAGCTGTAGCATGGTATACCAATCTGGAAGCTTCCCAGATCCGATCATGGAAGGACTTGGCAACTGCCTTCATTAGGCAGTACCAGTACAATACGGACATGGCTCCCGATCGGAACCAGCTTCAGGGTATGACTAAACGAGAGCATGAGTCCATTAAGGAATATGCCCAGAGATGGAGAGATCTCGCAGCCCAAGTCGTACCGTCCATGACGGAAAGGGAGATGATCACAATTATGGTAGATACGTTACCCACGTTCTACTATGAAAAGCTGATAGGCTACATGCCAGCTAACTTTGCGGATCTCGTCTTCGCCGGAGAAAGGATTGAATCCGGGCTACGAAAAGGCAAGTTTGAATATGCTGCCAATATGGTCCCCAACAACAACAGAAGAGCCCCAGCAGTGGGCGCAAGGAAAAAGGAAGGAGACGCCCACGTGGTCACCACCGCCCCAACATGGATGAAAGCACCCCAAAATATCCAAAGCTCATACCAGCCCAATCCCCCAAATTTTTTGATCCGAGCTGGAAATTCCCTCCCGACTCAAGTAAAAGGACCACCCGCGGCAGAAAGAGCGCTGGCCCAACGCACAGCTCCAGCCGCACCCCGGCCAGTTAATAATGCAGCCCCCGGCGCGACCTATAAGTATGCACAGCACCCGAAAGACAACTTCCCTCCTATTCCCATGGCATACTCCGAGTTATGGCCTTCACTATTGGAGAATCACTTGGTGGTGGCCATACCCAGGAAAGTTCTCCAGCCACCCTACCCCAAGTGGTATGATCCGGGTGCCAAGTGTGTGTATCACAGTGGAGTTCCCGGACACAATATTGACTCCTGCATCCCGTTCAAGTATAAGGTGCAGCATCTGATTAGTGCCGGCTGGCTGGCGTTTCAGGAAGAAGGCCCAAATGTTAAAACCAACCCGCTAGCTAGTCATGGAGGTGCTAGCGTGAACGCCGTCGAAGAAGACGGGCCACCACGGACAAAGAGGTTAGGAGATGTGACTACTTCTAGACGTTTCATCTATCAATCGCTGTAAGCGGCGTGCATGGTCCCCCGAGGTGGAGATGAAAGGGATGAATGTTTGTTTCACCTTGGGGAGTCGCATGACATGGAAACCTGTCCTGTGGTGGAAGAATTGCTTCAGCGGCTCATGGATTGCGGGCAGCTTGAAGTGTTCATAGGAGGGAAGGAAGAACCACAAATTTGCATGCAGTCGAAAGAGAAGAAGGTTCCTTTAACCCCCAAGGCCCTAGTGATATGTTTTACTAGGAAAGGGACCGGCTCCACACCCATATACCCGCGGGCGGCGCCCAAGCCAACGCCATTTGCATATCAAAGTAATAAGGCCGTTCCGTGGAAGTATACCCCTCTCGCGTCTAGCGAAAGAGTTACAACCGAAGTTGACTCCCTATGAGCTAAGGTAACCAACATCACCGGCGTTAGTGGCGTAACCCGCAGTGGTCGGGTGTTCGCTTCCCCTCACCCGGCGGAATTGCCCTCTAAAGGGAAGGCGCCCATGGTCCAAGAGCCCACAGACATAGCCATCCCCTCGAAGGAAGTAGATCCTCCCATGGCAAGAGGAGTCGAAAAGAAAGAGGGACTTCAAGGAAAAACCGTGACTTTGGAAGAGGCCCATGAGTTCCTCCGCCTCATCCAACAAAGCGAGTTTAAGGTAGTCGAGCAACTGAATAAAACTCCAGCAAGGATCTCTTTGCTTGAACTACTCATAAACTCCGAGCCTCATCGTGCGCTGTTGATGAAGGTTCTTAACGATGCCCTCTATAGACAAATCTCTTTGTGCCTTTTGCATATGCATCGCATATGGGTTCTGTCTTGATCCCCTCTATAGACAAATCAACGGAGGGTCCGGGTCACCGTTTTAAATACATACGTTGGGGCACTTTGCTACCCCTAGACGTTGTGTCTAAGAAGGAGACAATTCCTCGGGCCCCCGCATTCTTAAATTACATCTGTGTCATATGCATTCCTTCATGCATTCATCCGTTCCACCCATGAGATATCAGAGTTTTGATTTGCACCAGCTTTTTGTCTCACTTTAGTAAGCATGGGAACAAATCAAACCGGCAAGAGGTTTTACCAAGTCAAGGTTAAAGGCCTAGATACCACCAGCATCAAGGAATTAGGGCGGTTGATGGACTCCAAATGCAAGCCTTCCGCAAGACTTACGGAAAGATCTTAGAGTTGACCATAACAGAGGTATCCATAAAAGCCATTGCATCACTCACCCAATACTACGACCAGCCTTTGAGATGCTTCACGTTCGGAGACTTCCAATTGGTACCAACCATTGAAGAATTTGAGGAAATTCTAGGATGTCCTCTCGGGGGAAGAAAACCATACCTTTCCTCCGGGTGTCTCCCTTCTTTGAGCAGAATTGCAACTGTGGTCAAGGATTCAGCAAGAGGTTTGGACCGCATAAAACAGACTCGAAACGGCATAGCGGGCCTACCACGAAAGTACCTAGAAGACAAGGCGAGGGGTATGGCCGATCAAGGAGATTGGGTCCCGTTTATGGATGTGTTAGCTTTGCTAATTTTTGGGGTCATCTTCTTTCCAAACGTAGATGGTTTGGTGGACCTAGCAGCAATCGATGCTTTCCTTGCATACTACCATAGCAAGGAAAGTCCGGTGGTAGCTGTCTTGGCAGATTTATTTGACACATTTAACCGAAGGTGCGAAAAGAGTAGCGCATGGATCATTTTTTGTGTGCCCGCCCTCTGTGTTTGGTTGGTTTCACACCTGTTCCAGCAAGACACGAGACATCCATGTCCGCTCCAGAGCCATCGCTCGTGTACTGAAAAGAGAAGAATAGATTGGGACCAGCTTTTGGCTGGGATAGGAGGTAGAATAATCAATTGGTTCCCCCGATGGAAGGAAGGAAAGGAGGGAGTCCTTTTCTCATGTGGAGGGTACCCAAACATTCCGCTGATAGGAACGAGGGGTTGTATTAACTACAATCCCGCGCTCGCTATAAGACAACTAGGGTACCCCATGAGGGGAGCACCGATGGAAGAAAGCATGTCTCCTTTCCTTGTGAGGGATTTCGGCGCGCAAAATTTCAAGGCTATACAAAGAATCCATAGGGCATGGGAAACCCCGTTAAGGAAAGATCAAGAACTTAGGGGCATTCGTAATGGCATCATTGGTGGTTACCATGAATGGCTGAAAGTTCATATACGAGGTTTAGATTGGCTCGCCAAGTTAAAAGTCGTCAGCGAAGAGAGTTTCGAAGCACCGGAAGAGGACGAAGAAGTCCAAGCTCTCAAAAGCGAGTTAGGAAAGGCGAAACTTGCCAAGGAGAAGTTCAAGTTGGCCGCTACACACATCCGGAAGGAGTGTGCCGGATTACGGGAAGAGAATGCAACTACCGCAAAAGCCCTTGAACAAGAGACCAAGAGGGCTCGCAAGGAAGAGTATGGCCGTAACAAATTTCGCGGAGCTTTGTGGGGTAGCAACAATGAACTCAAGCTGCGAAGGGAAGAGAGGGACCAGTCGCGAGCACATAGCATGGTCTTGAAAGAGGAGTTAGTTGCCTGTTCAAGGTCCAAAAGGAGCTTGTCTCAGCGTTTATGCGAGACGGAGACCAACATGCTAGCTATCATCGCCAAGTACCAAGAAGAGTTAGGTCTAGCCACGACCCACAAGCATAGGGTCGCGGACGAGTATGCCCAAGTATACGCGGAAAAAGAGGCTAGAGGAAGGGTGATCGACTCTTTACACCAAGAGGCAACCATGTGGATGGATCGGTTTGCTCTTACCTTGAACGGGAGTCAAGAACTTCCCCGATTGTTAGCCAAGGCCAAGGCGATGGCGGACACCTACTCCGCCCCCGAAGAAATTCATGGGCTTCTCGGCTATTGTCAGCATATGATAGACTTAATGACCCACATAATTAGAAATCGCTAGGAAACTTATATGGTCTCTCAGACCTTGACTAGATACGACTTTCTGAAATAAAATGAGTTGGTCCCATGTTTCTACTCCAAAAATAAGCTTGTGCGAATCAAATCACTCCTGCATTTTATCTCTAGCATGCATTCTTTCTTTCTTTACCCACTCCTCACATTTGGTTTTTTAGGGAAAAACACCATAACTAAACGCGCCACAAGGCATCCCTATCGCACCAGATCCAAATCTAGAACGATGGGTGATCAAGAGGAGACACAGGAACAGATGAAAGCCGACATGTCGGCTTTGAAAGAACAGATGGCTTCCATGATGGAGGCCATGTTAGGAATGAGGCAGCTCATGGATAAAAACGTGGCCACCGCTGCCGCTGTCAGTTCGGCTGCCGAAGCAGACCCAACTCTCTTGGCAACTGTGCACCATCCTCCCTCAAACATAGTAGGACGGGGAAGGGACACACTGGGGCACGATGGCATCCCTCATCTGGGATACAACCGAGCGGCTTACCCTTATGGATTGCCGCCCAACTACTCACCACCCGTCCTGCAAGACGATGCGGGCCATATTGCTTCTCCCGTCCTTGAAAGAGAGCCTCCTCAACAGCCCGACGAGGTCCACAAAGACCCTCAAGACTATGCTCGAAGGGATGTCGATTTCTATCCCCCGATCCCCGAAGGGCCGGCACCCAGCACGTTGCCTCAGCCCAACATCCCGACACAACCAATAGTTTTGTCCACGGAAGGACCGCCCCCGGCAACTGAAGAAAGGAGGAAGCTCGATCTCCTCGAGGAGAGATTGAGAGCCGTGGAAGGATTTGGGGACTATCCGTTCGCAGACATGACGGATCTTTGCTTAGTACCCGATGTTGTTATCCCCCCGAAGTTCAAAGTACCGGACTTCAACAAGTATAAAGGGACGACTTGTCCCAAAAACCATCTCAAGATGTACTGTCGCAAGATGGGCGCACACTCTAAGGATGAGAAGCTATTAATACACTTTTTTCAAGATAGCTTGGCCGGAGCCGCGGTAGTTTGGTACACTAATTTGGAAGCTTCCCGTATCCGTACTTGGAAGGATCTGATTACTGCCTTCCTAAGGCAATATCAGTATAATTCCGATATGGCTCCCGATCGCACTCAGCTGCAGAATATGTTCAAGAAAGAGGGCGAAACCTTTAAAGAATACGCACAACGGTGGAGAGACCTGGTGGCACAAGTGGCTCCTCCCATGGTTGAGAGAGAGATGATCACCATGATGGTAGACACTCTGCCAGTGTTCTACTATGAGAAGCTAGTAGGTTACATGCCGTCCAGCTTCGCGGATCTAGTGTTCGCCGGGGAAAGAATCGAGGTAGGGTTGAAAAGAGGAAAGTTCGATTACGTTTCCTCCCTGAGTGCGAATTCCAAAAGAATCGGGACAACGGGGGCAAAAAGGAAGGAAGGAGATGCCCATGCCGTCTCTTCAACGCCTGCGTGGGTCAAACCCCCGCAGACACCTCATGGTACCCATCAGTACGCGCAACATCACCCGAGCTTCTCGGCTCATACCGGGAACGCCTCTAGTTCAACACCTGTGCAGCCTAAGGCACCCACCTAGAGGGAAGCTCCCCAAGTTCCAACTCCGAACACAACTCGCCCGGCCGGTAATTCCAACGCAACAAGGAACTTCCCTCCGAGGCCATTTCAAGAATTCACCCCACTCCCAATAACGTACGAAGACCTCTTGCCGTCCCTCATCGCCAACCATTTGGCCGTGGTAACTCCCGGAAAGGTCCTCCAACCCCCTTTCCCAAAGTGGTATGACCCTAACGCAACTTGCAAGTACCATGGGGGTGTCCCGAGGCATTCCATTGAAAAATGCTTGGCCCTTAAATACAAGGTCCAACATTTGATAGATGTTGGATGGCTGACTTTCCAAGAGGATCGGCCCAATGTGAGAACCAACCCGCTCGCCAATCATGGAGGGGGAGCGGTTAGCGCCGTTGAGTCCGATAGGCCGCGCAGGTCTAAACCTTTAAAGGATGTGGCAACCCCTAGGAGGTTTATCTTTGAGGCCCTACAAAAGGGAGGTGTGATTCCTCATAGTGGGCATAAGGAGGATTCCTGTTTACTGCATTCCGGCGAGCTGCATGACATGGAAACGTGTTTGGGAGTAGAGGAATTGTTACAGCAAATGATAGATCAAGGTCGACTGGAAGTTAGCAGTGAAGGAAGAGAGGAGCAGCATATATGCATGCAGTCCACGGATGGGAGCAGTGTTACGAAGCCCAAACCCTTGGTGATATACTTCACCAAGGGCACAGCTTCGCAAAAGCCCGGACACCCCTTAGCAGCTAAACCTGTCCTTTCCCATACCAAAATAGCCACGCAGTCCCATGGAGATATACACCTCCGAAGGGGAAGGAAGAAGAAGCCACCGACGTCAGCTCGTTGTCGGCTAAGGTAACAAATATCACGGGACTAAGTGGTGTGACCCGTAGCGGTCGGGTGTTTGCGCCTCCGGACCTACCAGTCCAACCCGCGAACGTCAAGGGGAAAGGAAAAGTGGTGGAGGAACAAGATGGTGAAGCACCTCACGCTTCGAATAAAGATGTTCCGGCGAAAGGTCTTCCGGAGAAAAAGGATGGTAAAAAGGAGGTGTCGCTAGAGGAAGCCAGTGAGTTCCTCCGTATAATTCAGCAGAGCGAATTCAAGGTTATCGAACAGCTCAACAAAACTCCGGCCAGGGTCTCGCTGTTGGAGTTACTCATGAGCTCCGAGCCTCATCGGGCTCTGCTAGTAAAAGTTCTGAACGAGGCCCATGTGGCCCAAGACATCTCGGTAGAAGGTTTTGGAGGGCTAGTCAATAATATCACTGCCAACAACTATCTCGCCTTCGCCGAAGAAGAAATCCCCGCCGAGGGGAGAGGGCATAATAAAGCTTTGCACGTATCAGTCAAGTGTATGGACCATATCGTAGCCAAAGTGCTCATCGACAATGGTTCCAGTTTAAACGTGATGCCTAAGAGCACTTTGGAGAAATTACCATTCAATGCCTCCCACTTGAAGCCGAGTTCAATGGTGGTTCGTGCCTTCGACGGCACCCGCCGAGAGGTTAGGGGAGAGATCGATCTCCCAGTACAGATAGGCCCTCACACCTGTCAAGTTACTTTCCAAATAATGGATATTAACCCCCCCTACAGCTGTCTGTTGGGGCGTCCGTGGATCCACTCAGTGGGAGTTGTTCCCTCTACACTCCACCAAAAGTTGAAATTCGTAGTGGAAGGGCATCTGGTCATCGTATCAGGCGAGGAAGACATCTTGATGAGCTGTCCATCCTCTATGCCTTATGTGGAAGCCGCAGAGGAGTCATTAGAAACCGCTTTCCAGTCTTTTGAGGTGGTAAGCATTTCCTCCGTGGACTCCTTCTCTGGGCAGCCTTGCCTATCCGATGCAGCAGTAATGATGGCCCGAGTTATGTTGGGGAACGGTTACGAACCCGGAATGGGTTTAGGCAAAGACAACGGCGGCATAACTAGCCTGATAAATGCCAAAGGAAATCGTGGAAAGTATGGTTTACGCTATAAGCCCACTCAGGCAGATATAAAGAGAAGCATCGCGGGAAGGAAGAGCGGTGGTCAAAGCTCGCGGTTGAGACAAGAAAGTGAAGGAAGCCCGCCCTGCCACATAAGTAGAAGCTTTATAAGCGCGGGTCTAGGAGACGAAGGTCAAGTGGTCGCGATATACGAAGATGATGTTCCGAGTACATTGGATTTGGTACGACCATGCCCTCCTTATTTCCGGCTGGGAAATTGGCAAGTGGAGGAACGCCCCGACATTTACGCAGCAAGCATAATGTAAACCTTTACGGTTTTAAAAGCTCTATAGTTGGGCCTAGGCTTTAGAGTTTTTCTTTTGGTTAAGGCTCTGTGTATTTTGTTTTTTAAATTTATAATACAAGGATCTTTCTTCATCTGTTCCTACGTCTCTACCCATTCTCATCCATTTGCATGTTTACTTCTTTATTTCTGAAACGGCAGATCCGATGACGAGTCCCCTGAAGGTACTAATACCTGGGACCCGCCTATCAACTTCGAGCAAGAAACGAATCAAACGGAAGATGAAGGGAACGAGGATGTGGGACTTCCCCCGGAGTTAGAAAGGATGGTCGCCCATGAGGACCAAGAAATGGGGCCTCATCAAGAAGAAACAGAACTAGTAGACTTGGGAATTGGCAGTGGAAAAAGGGAAGTAAAAATAGGCACAGGTATTGCCGCACCTATCCGTGAAGAATTAATAATCCTGCTAAGAGATTACCAAGACATCTTTGCTTGGTCATACCAAGATATGCCCGGTTTGAGTTCTGACATTGTACAGCACCGATTACCTCTAAATCCCGAGTGTTCCCCGGTAAAGCAGAAACTGAGAAGGATGAAGCCCGAAACATCCTTGAAGATAAAAGAAGAAGTGAAGAAGCAATTTGACGCTGGTTTTCTGGCCGTCGCTTGGTATCCAGAATGGGTTGCCAACATTGTACCGGGCCCTAAGAAAGATGGGAAAGTACGAATGTGTGTGGATTATCGGGACCTGAATCGGGCCAGTCCCAAGGACAATTTTCCTTTGCCACACATCGATATCCTCGTAGATAACACGGCCAATTTCGCTTTATTTTCCTTCATGGACAGTTTCTCCGGTTACAATCAGATAAAGATGGTGCCAGAGGATATGGAAAAGACTACCTTCGTCACCCTGTGGGGGATGTTCTGTTACAAGGTGATGTCCTTTGGACTCAAGAATGTCGGGGCAACTTATCAACGGGCCATGGTAGCTTTGTTCCATGATATGATGCATCAAGAGATCGAGGTCTACGTGGACGACATAATTGCTAAATCTAAATCCGAGGAAGAACACCTTGTCAACTTGCGGAAGTTGTTCGAAAGGCTTAAGAAATATCAATTAAGGTTGAACCCCGCCAAGTGTACCTTTGGGGTCAAATCAGGGAAATTGCTTGGTTTCATTGTGAGCCAGAAAGGGATAGAGGTAGACCCCGAAAAGGTGAAGGCCATCCTTGAGATGCCAGAACCCCGTACTGAGAGGCAAGTCCGAGACTTCCTGGGATGCTTGAATTATATTGCCAGATTCATATCGCAGCTCACCGCCATTTGTGAGCCGTTGTTCAAGCTCTTACGCAAAAACCAAACTGATCGCTGGAATGAGGATTGCCAAGAGGCTTTTGGAAGGATCAAGAAGTGCCTTATGAATCCTCCCGTGCTTATGCCACCAGTACCTGGAAGGCCTCTCATCTTGTACATGACAATCTTAGACGAGTCAATGGGGTGTATGCTGGGGCAACATGACGAATTCGGAAAGAAAGAGCGCGTTGTTTACTACCTAAGTAAAAAGTTCACGACCTGTGAAATGAATTACTCCTTGCTCGAAAGAACGTGTTGTGCTTTAGTATGGGCATCCCATCGCCTAAGGCAGTACATGCTGAGCCATACTACCTGGTTGATATCCAAGATGGACCTGGTTAAGTACATCTTTGAAAAGCCAGCTCTCACGGGACGAATCGCCCGGTGGCAAGTCCTGCTATCCGAGTTTGATATAGTTTACGTCACCCAAAAGGCGATAAAAAGAAGCACCTTAGCAGATTATTTGGCTCAACAGCCTCTTAACGACTATTAGCCCATGCATCCTGAATTCCCGGATGAGGACATCATGGCCTTGTTTGAGGAAAAATTGGATGAAGATCGGGACAAATGGACCATATGGTTTGACGGAGCGTCAAACATTCTAGGTCATGGCGTTGGAGCAGTATTGGTCTCTCCGGACAATCAATGTGTACCTTTCACAGCCAAGCTAGGATTCGACTGCACTAACAACATGGCTGAATATGAAGCATGCGCCCTGGCCGTCCAGGCAGCGATTGACTCCAATGTCAAACTACTCAAGGTGTACGGCGACTTAGCGTTGGTAATCCATCAGCTGAGAGGGGAATGGGAAACTAGAGATCCCAAGCTGATACCCTACAAAGCCTATATCAAGGAATTGGCTAAAACCTTTGATGAGATCTCTTTCCATCATGTTCCCGCGAGGAAAATCAAATGGTGGATGCGCTTGCTACTTTGGCGTCTATGTTCCAGCTAACGCCGCACGGGGATCTACCCTACATTGAATTTTGGTGTCGTGGCAAACCCGCGCATTGTTGCCAAGTAGAAGAGGAACGAGACGGTAAGCCTTGGTATTTCGACATCAAGCGATATGTCGTAAGCAAAGAATACCCACCAGAGATTGCCGACAATGATAAGAGGACATTGAGAAGGTTGGCGGCCGGTTTCTTCATGAGCGGAAGCATACTGTATAAGAAACCACGACATGACACTCCTGCGTTGTGTGGATGCCAGGGAGGTGAATCACATGATCGAGGAAGTCCATGAGGGCTCGTTTGGAACGCACGCCAACGGGCATGCTATGGCCAGGAAGATCCTAAGAGCAGGTTATTACTGGCTTACCATGGAAAGTGATTTTTGTGTCCATGTAAGGAAATGCCACAAATGTCAAGCGTTCGCAGATAATGTCAATGCTCCACCGCATCCTCTGAATGTCATGTCCGCCCCTTGGCCTTTCTCCATGTGGGGAATAGATGTCATCGGGGCCATTGAGCCCAAGGCCTCGAATGGTCATCGCTTCATCCTCGTAGCGATAGATTATTTCACCAAGTGGGTCGAGGCGGCTTCCTACACCAATGTCACGAGGGGTGTAGTGGTCAGGTTCATTAAGAAAGAGATCATCTGCCGATATGGTTTGCCAAGGAAGATTGTCACGGACAACGGCACCAACCTGAATAACAAGATGATGGGGAAATATGCGAGGAGTTTAAAATCCAGCATCACAATTCCACACCCTACCGGCCAAAGATGAATGGAGCCGTGGAAGCGGCCAATAAGAATATCAAAAAGATTATCCAAAAGATGACCGTGTCATACAGAGATTGGCACGAAATGCTCCCATTCGCGTTACACGGTTACCGAACTTCAGTGCGAACGTCAACTGGGGCAACGCCGTTCTCATTGGTATATGGGATGGAGGTTGTGTTACCGTTTGAGGTAGAAGTCCCGTCATTAAGGATCTTGGAAGAATCCGGATTAAAGGAATCAGAGTGGGCTCAAACGCGCTATGGCCAGCTCAACCTCATTGAGGGTAAGCGCTTAACGACCATGAGTCATGGGCGCTTGTACCAGCAAAGAATGAAGAGTGCATTCGACAAGAAGGTACGCTTGCGCAAGTTCCATGAGGGAGACCTTGTGCTAAAGAAATGTCCCATGCTGTCAAGGACACTCGAGGAAAATGGGCCCCCAAACTACGAAGGGCCTTTTGTTGTGAAGATGGCTTTTTCCGAAGGAGACCTGGTGCTTACCAACATGGATGGCGAAGAGCTACCTTCACCCGTGAATTCTGATGTCGTCAAGCGATATTATGCTTAGAATCTGGGGCAATTAAGGATGTCGTTGCATGTTTTTTTATCTTTATGTGTTTTCTGGATTTCCCCCAGGGATTCCCCGTCTACAGTATCTCTCGTTACAATCTTTTAAAGAAATGAACGTGGATTCGAGGCTTTAGTCCTCACGTTGGTTTCAAACCTTGCGTTAATTTGTGATCACCTGAGCCCTTCCGCTCAGTTCATGGGATGCCCCAAGCGCTTAATTAAAATTGAACCTAAACCAACTTTCACTAAATTTGCTGCGTTTGAAACATTCATGCATACGCATACGCATGCATATTGTTGTGGTAAAACAGGGGCAGATCATCTTGAGCTATCTTCTGGGGTAGGGACAAAACATGAACAGCAGAAACCAATCAAGGTAAGACAACGACGCGGTCAAGATTGGCCATACCTGGTTGTTTATACTTGCAGGTACTTAGGAACGGATGCAAGTGGGGATGGGGTCACGACCGACGATCGTTGCCCCTTCTCTACGCTAAACAAGCAAGAAACGTCGCGCAAGGCAGCCCAGTATCCTTTGAATTCGCAGTATTTTACTACCATTGTTTGTTTTTTAGTAATTAACGCCTAATTCTAACTTAAGTAGGCTCAAATAGGCAAAACGCTAACCCATAAGGAAGGAGGGACATGGTTAATGTTCCTCTCAAAAAAAGAAAAGTGCAGGTTAGCTCGCCTGGGCGAGCTGAGCTCGCCTGGGCGAGCAACCCCTGCACCAAAATATAAAAGTGACGAAAGGGGGACGTTTTTGCATTCAAAAACTCTTTTCCCCCCTTTCAAAAGCCATACCCACGAATTTACGAGTTTGCAGCCCTAGGATCTCTACTTTTCGCATTCTTCGATTCTGTTTTGCGCTTTTATTCATCACCAAACAGTAAGTATTCCATCCTTAAGCTTTCTAGCTTTTCATTGGTGTATTTTGATCTCCTTTTGGTGCCGACTTCAACAAGTATAAAGGGACGACTGTCCCAAAAACCATCTCAAGATGTTACTGTCGCAAGATGGGCGCACACTCTAAGGATGAGAAGCTATTAATACACTTTTTTCAAGATAGCTTGGCCGAGCCGCGGTAGTTTGGTACACTAATTTGGAAGCTTCCGTATCCGTACTTGGAAGGATCTGATTACTGCCTTCCTAAGGCAATATCAGTATAATTCCGATATGGCTCCCGATCGCACTCAGCTGCAGAATATGTTCAAGAAAGAGGGCGAAACCTTTAAGAATACGCACAACGGGGAGAGACCTGGTGGCACAAGTGGCTCCTCCCATGGTTGAGAGAGAGATGATCACCATGATGGTAGACACTCTGCCAGTGTTCTACTATGAGAAGCTAGTAGGTTACATGCCGTCCAGCTTCGCGGATCTAGTGTTCGCCGGGGAAAGAATCGAGGTAGGGTTGAAAAGAGGAAAGTTCGATTACGTTTCCTCCCTGAGTGCGAATTCCAAAAGAATCGGGGACAACGGGGCAAAAAGGAAGGAAGGAGATGCCCATGCCGTCTCTCAACGCCTGCGTGGGTCAAACCCCGCAGACACCTCATGGTACCCATCAGTACGCGCAACATCACCCGAGCTTCTCGGCTCATACCGGGAACGCCTCTAGTTCAACACCTGTGCAGCCTAAGGCACCCACCTAGAGGGAAGCTCCCCAAGTTCCAACTCCGAACACAACTCGCCCGGCCGGTAATTCCAACGCAACAAGGAACTTCCCTCCGAGGCCATTTCAAAGAATTCAACCCACTCCCAATAACGTACGAAGACCTCTTCCGTCCCTCATCGCCAACATTTGGGCCGTGGTAACTCCGGAAAGTCCTCCAACCCCCTTTCCAAAGTGGTATGACCCTAACGCAACTTGCAAGTACCATGGGGTGTCCCGAGGCATTCCATTGAAAAATGCTTGGCCCTTAAATACAAGGTTCCAACATTTGATAGATGTTGGATGGCTGACTTTCCAAGAGGATCGGCCCAATGTGAGAACCAACCCGCTCGCCAATCATGGAGGGGGAGCGGTTAGCGCCGTTGAGTCCGATAGGCCGCGCAGGTCTAAACCTTTAAAAGGATTGTGGCAACCCCTAGGAGGTTTATCTTTGAGGCCCTACAAAGGGAGGTGTGATTCCTCATAGTGGGCATAAGGAGGATTCCTGTTTACTTGCATTCCGGCGAGCTGCATGACATGGAAACGTGTTTGGGAGTAGAGGAATTGTTACAGCAAATGATAGATCAAGGTCGACTGGAAGTTAGCAGTGAAGGAAGAGAGGAGCAGCAATATTGCATGCAGTCCACGGATGGGACAGTGTTACGAAGCCCAAAACCTTGGTGATATACTTCACCAAGGGCACAGCTTCGCAAAAGCCCGGACAACCCTTAGCAGCTAAACCTGTCCTTTCCCATACCAAAATAGCCACGCAGTCCCATGGAGATATACACCTCCGAAGGGGAAGGAAGAAGAAGCACCGACGTCAGTCGTTGTCGGCTAAGGGAACAAATATCACGGGACCTAAGTGTGGACCGTAGCGGTCGGGTGTTTGCGCCTCCGGACCTACCAGTCCAACCCGCGAACGTCAAGGGGAAGGAAAGTGGTGGAGGAACAAGATGGTGAAGCACCTCACGCTTCGAATAAAGATGTTCGGCGAAAGGTCTTCCGGAGAAAAAGGATGGTAAAAGGAGGTGTCGCTAGAGGAAGCCAGTGAGTTCCTCCGTATAATTCAGCAGAGCGAATTCAAGGTTATCGAACAGCTCAACAAACTCCGGCCAGGTCTCGCTGTTGGAGTTACTCATGAGCTCCGAGCCTCATCGGGCTCTGCTAGTAAAAGTTCTGACGAGGCCCATGTGGCCCAAGACATCTCGTAGAAGGTTTTGGAGGGCTAGTCAAATATCACTGCCAACAACTATCTCGCCTTCGCCGAAGAAGAAATCCCCGCCGAGGGGAGAGGCATAATAAAGCTTTGCACGTATCAGTCAAGTGTATGGACCATATCGTAGCCAAAGTGCTCATCGACAATGGTTCCAGTTGTTAAACGTGATGCCTAAGAGCACTTTGGAGAAAATTACCATTCAATGCCTCCCACTTGAAGCCGAGTTCAATGGTGGTTCGTGCCTTCGACGGCACCCGCCGAGAGGTTAGGGGACGATCGATCTTCCCAGTACAGATAGGCCTCACACCTGTCAAGTTACTTTCCAAATAATGGATATTAACCCCCCCTACAGCTGTCTGTGTGGGCGTCCGTGGATCCACTCAGTGGGAGTTGTTCCCTCTACACTCCACCAAAAGTTGAAATTCGTAGTGGAAGGGCATCTGGTCATCGTATCAGGCGAGGAAGACATCTTGATGAGCTGTCCATCCTCTATGCCTTATGTGGAAGCCGCAGAGGAGTCATTAGAAACCGCTTTCCAGTCTTTTGAGGTGGTAAGCATTTCCTCCGTGGACTCCTTCTCTGGGCAGCCTTGCCTATCCGATGCAGCAGTAATGATGGCCCGATTTATGTTGTGGGAACGGTTACGAACCCGGAATGGGTTTAGGCAAAGAACAACGGGGCATAACTAGCCTGATAAATGCCAAAGGAAATCGTGGAAAGTATGGTTTACGCTATAAGCCCACTCAGGCAGATATAAAGAGAAGCATCGCGGGAAGGAAGAGCGGTGGTCAAAGCTCGCGGTTGAGACAAGAAAGTGAAGGAAGCCCGCCCTGCCACATAAGTAGAAGCTTTATAAGCGCGGGTCTAGGAGACGAAGGTCAAGTGGTCGCGATATACGAAGATGATGTGTCCGAGTACATTGGATTTGGTACGACCATGCCCTCCTTTATTTCCGGCTGGGAAATTGGCAAGTGGAGGAACGCCCCGACATTTACGCAGCAAGCATAATGTAAACCTTTACGGTTTTAAAAGCTCTATAGTTGGGCCTAGGCTTTAGAGTTTTTTTTTGGTTAAGGCTCTGTGTATTTTTGTTTTTAAATTTATAATACAAGGATCTTTCTTCATCTGTTCCTACGTCTCTACCCATTCTCATCCATTTGCATGTTTACTTCTTTATTTCTGAAACGGCAGATCCGATGACGAGTCCCCTCGAAGGTACTAATACCTGGGACCCGCCTATCAACTTCGAGCAAGAAACGAATCAAACGGAAGATGAAGGGAACGAGGATGTGGGACTTCCCCCGGAGTTAGAAAGGATGGTCGCCCTATGAGGACCAAGAAATGGGGCCTCATCAAGAAGAAACAGGAACTAGTAGACTTGGGAATTCGGCAGTGGGAAAAGGGAAGTAAAAATAGGCACAGGTATTGCCGCACTATCCGTGAAGAATTAATAATCCTGCTAAGAGATTACCAAGACATCTTTGCTTGGTCATACAAGATATGCCCGGTTTGAGTTCTGACATGATACAGCACCGATTACCTCTAAATCCCGAGTGTTCCCCGGTTAAGCAGAAACTGAGAAGGATGAAGCCCGAAACTCCTTGAAGATAAAGAAGAAGTGAAGAAGCAATTTGACGCTGGTTTTCTGGCCGTTCGCTTGGTATCCAGAATGGGTTGCCAACATTTGTACGGGCCCTAAGAAAGATGGGAAAGTACGAATGTGTGTGGATTATCGGGACCTGAATCGGGCCAGATCCAAGGAAATTTTTCCTTTGCCACACATCGATATCCTCGTAGATAACACGGCCAATTTCGCTTTATTTTCCTTCATGGACAGTTTCTCCGGTTACAATCAGATAAAGATGGTGCCAGAGGATATGGAAAAGACTACCTTCGTCACCCTGGGGGGATGTTCTGTTACAAGGTGATGTCCTTTGGACTCAAGAATGTCGGGGCAACTTTATCAACGGCCATGGTAGCTTTGTTCCATGATATGATGCATCAAGAGATCGAGGTCTACGTGAGACGACATAATTGCTAATCTAAATCCGAGGAAGAACACCTTGTCAACTTGCGGAAGTTGTTCGAAAGGCTTAAGAAATATCAATTAAGGTTGAACCCCGCCAAGTGTACTTTGGGGTCAAAATCAGGGAAATTGCTTGGTTTCATTGTGAGCCAGAAAAGGATAGAGGTAGACCCCGAAAAGGTGAAGGCCATCCTTGAGATGCCAGAACCCCGTACTGAGAGGCAAGTCCGAGACTTCCTGGGATGCTTGAATTATATTGCCAGATTCATATCGCAGCTCACCGCCATTTGTGAAGCCGTTGTTCAAGCTCTTACGCAAAAACCAAACTGATCGCTGAAATGAGGATTGCCAAGAGGCTTTTGAAGGATCAAGAAGTGCCTTATGAATCCTCCCGTGCTTATGCCACCAGTACCTGGAAGCCCTCTCTCTTGTACATGACAATCTTAGACGAGTCAATGGGGGTGTATGCTGGGGCAACATGACGAATTCGGAAAGAAAGAGCGCGTTGTTTACTACCTAAGTAAAAGTTCACGACGTGTGAAATGAATTACTCCTGCTCGAAAGAACGTGTTGTGCTTTAGTATGGGCATCCCATCGCCTAGGCAGTACATGCTGAGCCATACTACCTGGTTGATATCCAAGATGGACCTGGTTAAGTACATCTTTGAAAAGCCAGCTCTCACGGGACGAAATCGCCCGGTGGCAAGTCCTGCTATCCGAGTTTGATATAGTTTACGTCACCCAAAGGCGATAAAAAGAGCACCTTAGCAGATTATTTGGCTCAACAGCCTCTTAAACGACTATTAGCCATGCATCCTGAATTCCCGGAATGAGGACATCATGGCCTTGTTTGAGGAAAAATGGATGAAGATCGGGACAAATGGACCATATTGGTTTGACGGAGCGTCAAACATTCTAGGTCATGGCGTTTGGAGCAGTATTGGTCTCTCCGGACAATCAATGTGTACCTTTCAAGCCAAGCTAGGATTCGACTGCACTAACAAATGGCTGAATATGAAGCATTGGCGCCCTGGCCGTCCAGGCAGCGATTTGACTCCAATGTCAAAAGAGGAAATTCTAGGATGTCCTCTCGGGGGAAGAAAACCATACCTTTCTCCGGGTGTCTCCCTTCTTTGAGCAGAATTGCAACTGTGGTCAAGGATTCAGCAAGAGGTTTGGACCGCATAAAACAGACTCGAAACGGCATAGCGGGCCTACCACGAAAGTACCTAGAAGACAAGGCGAGGGGTATGGTCCGATCAAGGAGATTGGGTCCCGTTTATGGATGTGTTAGCTTTGCTAATTTTTGGGGTCATCTTCTTTCCAACGTAGATGGTTTGGTGGACCTAGCAGCAATCGATGCTTTCCTTGCATACTACCATAGCAAGGAAGTCCGGTGGTAGCTGTCTTGGCAGATTTATTTGACACATTTAACCGAAGGTGCGAAAAGAGTAGCGCATGGATCATTTTTTGTGTGCCCGCCCTCTGTGTTTGGTTGGTTTCACACCTGTTCCAGCAAGACACGAGACATCCATGTCCGCTCCAGAGCCATCGCTCGTGTACTGAAAAGAGAAGAATAGATTGGGACCAGCTTTTGGCTGGGATAGGAGGTAGAATAATCAATTGGTTCCCCCGATGGAAGGAAGGAAAGGAGGAGTCCTTTTCTCATGTGGAGGGTACCCAACATTCCGCTGATAGGAACGAGGGGTTGTATTAACTACAATCCGCGCTCGCTATAAGACAACTAGGGTACCCCATGAGGGGAGCACCGATGGAGAAAGCATGTCTCCTTTCCTTGTGAGGGATTTCGGCGCGCAAAATTTCAAGGCTATACAAAGAATCCATAGGGCATGGGAAACCCCGTTAAGGAAAGATCAAGAACTTAGGGGCATTCGTAATGGCATCATTGGTGGTTACCATGAATGGCTGAAAGTTCATATACGAGGTTTAGATTGGCTCGCCAAGTTAAAAGTCGTCAGCGAAGAGAGTTTCGAAGCACCGGAAGAGGACGAAGAAGTCCAAGCTCTCAAAAGCGAGTTAGGAAAGGCGAAACTTGCCAAGGAGAAGTTCAAGTTGGCCGCTACACACATCCGGAAGGAGTGTGCCGGATTACGGGAAGAGAATGCAACTACCGCAAAAGCCCTTGAACAAGAGACCAAGAGGGCTCGCAAGGAAGAGTATGGCCGTAACAAATTTCGCGGAGCTTTGTGGGTAGCAACAATGAACTCAGCTGCGAAGGGAAGAGAGGGACCAGTCGCGAGCACATAGCATGGTCTTGAAAGAGGAGTTAGTTGCCTGTTCAAGGTCCAAAGGAGCTTGTCTCAGCGTTTATGCGAGACGGAGACCACATGCTAGCTATCATCGCCAAGTACCAAGAAGAGTTAGGTCTAGCCACGACCCACAAGCATAGGGTCGCGGACGAGTATGCCCAAGTATACGCGGAAAAAGAGGCTAGAGGAAGGGTGATCGACTCTTTACACCAAGAGGCAACCATGTGGATGGATCGGTTTGCTCTTACCTTGAACGGGAGTCAAGAACTTCCCCGATTGTTAGCCAAGGCCAAGGCGATGGCGGACACCTACTCCGCCCCGAAGAAATTCATGGGCTTCTCGGCTATTGTCAGCATATGATAGACTTAATGACCCACATAATTAGAAATCGCTAGGAAACTTATATGGTCTCTCAGACCTTGACTAGATACGACTTTCTGAAATAAAATGAGTTGGTCCCATGTTTCTACTCCAAAAATAAGCTTGTGCGAATCAAATCACTCCTGCATTTTATCTCTAGCATGCATTCTTTCTTTCTTTACCCACTCCTCACATTTGGTTTTTTAGGGAAAAACACCATAACTAAACGCGCCACAAGGCATCCCTATCGCACCAGATCCAAATCTAGAACGATGGGTGATCAAGAGGAGACACAGGAACAGATGAAAGCCGACATGTCGGCTTTGAAAGAACAGATGGCTTCCATGATGGAGGCCATGTTAGGAATGAGGCAGCTCATGGATAAAAACGTGGCCACCGCTGCCGCTGTCAGTTCGGCTGCCGAAGCAGACCCAACTCTCTTGGCAACTGTGCACCATCCTCCCTCAAACATAGTAGGACGGGGAAGGGACACACTGGGGCACGATGGCATCCCTCATCTGGGATACAACCGAGCGGCTTACCCTTATGGATTGCCGCCCAACTACTCACCACCCGTCCTGCAAGACGATGCGGGCCATATTGCTTCTCCCGTCCTTGAAAGAGAGCCTCCTCAACAGCCCGACGAGGTCCACAAAGACCCTCAAGACTATGCTCGAAGGGATGTCGATTTCTATCCCCCGATCCCCGAAGGGCCGGCACCCAGCACGTTGCCTCAGCCCAACATCCCGACACAACCAATAGTTTTGTCCACGGAAGGACCGCCCCCGGCAACTGAAGAAAGGAGGAAGCTCGATCTCCTCGAGGAGAGATTGAGAGCCGTGGAAGGATTTGGGGACTATCCGTTCGCAGACATGACGGATCTTTGCTTAGTACCCGATGTTGTTATCCCCCCGAAGTTCAAAGTACCGGACTTCAACAAGTATAAAGGGACGACTTGTCCCAAAAACCATCTCAAGATGTACTGTCGCAAGATGGGCGCACACTCTAAGGATGAGAAGCTATTAATACACTTTTTTCAAGATAGCTTGGCCGGAGCCGCGGTAGTTTGGTACACTAATTTGGAAGCTTCCCGTATCCGTACTTGGAAGGATCTGATTACTGCCTTCCTAAGGCAATATCAGTATAATTCCGATATGGCTCCCGATCGCACTCAGCTGCAGAATATGTTCAAGAAAGAGGGCGAAACCTTTAAAGAATACGCACAACGGTGGAGAGACCTGGTGGCACAAGTGGCTCCTCCCATGGTTGAGAGAGAGATGATCACCATGATGGTAGACACTCTGCCAGTGTTCTACTATGAGAAGCTAGTAGGTTACATGCCGTCCAGCTTCGCGGATCTAGTGTTCGCCGGGGAAAGAATCGAGGTAGGGTTGAAAAGAGGAAAGTTCGATTACGTTTCCTCCCTGAGTGCGAATTCCAAAAGAATCGGGACAACGGGGGCAAAAAGGAAGGAAGGAGATGCCCATGCCGTCTCTTCAACGCCTGCGTGGGTCAAACCCCCGCAGACACCTCATGGTACCCATCAGTACGCGCAACATCACCCGAGCTTCTCGGCTCATACCGGGAACGCCTCTAGTTCAACACCTGTGCAGCCTAAGGCACCCACCTAGAGGGAAGCTCCCCAAGTTCCAACTCCGAACACAACTCGCCCGGCCGGTAATTCCAACGCAACAAGGAACTTCCCTCCGAGGCCATTTCAAGAATTCACCCCACTCCCAATAACGTACGAAGACCTCTTGCCGTCCCTCATCGCCAACCATTTGGCCGTGGTAACTCCCGGAAAGGTCCTCCAACCCCCTTTCCCAAAGTGGTATGACCCTAACGCAACTTGCAAGTACCATGGGGGTGTCCCGAGGCATTCCATTGAAAAATGCTTGGCCCTTAAATACAAGGTCCAACATTTGATAGATGTTGGATGGCTGACTTTCCAAGAGGATCGGCCCAATGTGAGAACCAACCCGCTCGCCAATCATGGAGGGGGAGCGGTTAGCGCCGTTGAGTCCGATAGGCCGCGCAGGTCTAAACCTTTAAAGGATGTGGCAACCCCTAGGAGGTTTATCTTTGAGGCCCTACAAAAGGGAGGTGTGATTCCTCATAGTGGGCATAAGGAGGATTCCTGTTTACTGCATTCCGGCGAGCTGCATGACATGGAAACGTGTTTGGGAGTAGAGGAATTGTTACAGCAAATGATAGATCAAGGTCGACTGGAAGTTAGCAGTGAAGGAAGAGAGGAGCAGCATATATGCATGCAGTCCACGGATGGGAGCAGTGTTACGAAGCCCAAACCCTTGGTGATATACTTCACCAAGGGCACAGCTTCGCAAAAGCCCGGACACCCCTTAGCAGCTAAACCTGTCCTTTCCCATACCAAAATAGCCACGCAGTCCCATGGAGATATACACCTCCGAAGGGGAAGGAAGAAGAAGCCACCGACGTCAGCTCGTTGTCGGCTAAGGTAACAAATATCACGGGACTAAGTGGTGTGACCCGTAGCGGTCGGGTGTTTGCGCCTCCGGACCTACCAGTCCAACCCGCGAACGTCAAGGGGAAAGGAAAAGTGGTGGAGGAACAAGATGGTGAAGCACCTCACGCTTCGAATAAAGATGTTCCGGCGAAAGGTCTTCCGGAGAAAAAGGATGGTAAAAAGGAGGTGTCGCTAGAGGAAGCCAGTGAGTTCCTCCGTATAATTCAGCAGAGCGAATTCAAGGTTATCGAACAGCTCAACAAAACTCCGGCCAGGGTCTCGCTGTTGGAGTTACTCATGAGCTCCGAGCCTCATCGGGCTCTGCTAGTAAAAGTTCTGAACGAGGCCCATGTGGCCCAAGACATCTCGGTAGAAGGTTTTGGAGGGCTAGTCAATAATATCACTGCCAACAACTATCTCGCCTTCGCCGAAGAAGAAATCCCCGCCGAGGGGAGAGGGCATAATAAAGCTTTGCACGTATCAGTCAAGTGTATGGACCATATCGTAGCCAAAGTGCTCATCGACAATGGTTCCAGTTTAAACGTGATGCCTAAGAGCACTTTGGAGAAATTACCATTCAATGCCTCCCACTTGAAGCCGAGTTCAATGGTGGTTCGTGCCTTCGACGGCACCCGCCGAGAGGTTAGGGGAGAGATCGATCTCCCAGTACAGATAGGCCCTCACACCTGTCAAGTTACTTTCCAAATAATGGATATTAACCCCCCCTACAGCTGTCTGTTGGGGCGTCCGTGGATCCACTCAGTGGGAGTTGTTCCCTCTACACTCCACCAAAAGTTGAAATTCGTAGTGGAAGGGCATCTGGTCATCGTATCAGGCGAGGAAGACATCTTGATGAGCTGTCCATCCTCTATGCCTTATGTGGAAGCCGCAGAGGAGTCATTAGAAACCGCTTTCCAGTCTTTTGAGGTGGTAAGCATTTCCTCCGTGGACTCCTTCTCTGGGCAGCCTTGCCTATCCGATGCAGCAGTAATGATGGCCCGAGTTATGTTGGGGAACGGTTACGAACCCGGAATGGGTTTAGGCAAAGACAACGGCGGCATAACTAGCCTGATAAATGCCAAAGGAAATCGTGGAAAGTATGGTTTACGCTATAAGCCCACTCAGGCAGATATAAAGAGAAGCATCGCGGGAAGGAAGAGCGGTGGTCAAAGCTCGCGGTTGAGACAAGAAAGTGAAGGAAGCCCGCCCTGCCACATAAGTAGAAGCTTTATAAGCGCGGGTCTAGGAGACGAAGGTCAAGTGGTCGCGATATACGAAGATGATGTTCCGAGTACATTGGATTTGGTACGACCATGCCCTCCTTATTTCCGGCTGGGAAATTGGCAAGTGGAGGAACGCCCCGACATTTACGCAGCAAGCATAATGTAAACCTTTACGGTTTTAAAAGCTCTATAGTTGGGCCTAGGCTTTAGAGTTTTTCTTTTGGTTAAGGCTCTGTGTATTTTGTTTTTTAAATTTATAATACAAGGATCTTTCTTCATCTGTTCCTACGTCTCTACCCATTCTCATCCATTTGCATGTTTACTTCTTTATTTCTGAAACGGCAGATCCGATGACGAGTCCCCTGAAGGTACTAATACCTGGGACCCGCCTATCAACTTCGAGCAAGAAACGAATCAAACGGAAGATGAAGGGAACGAGGATGTGGGACTTCCCCCGGAGTTAGAAAGGATGGTCGCCCATGAGGACCAAGAAATGGGGCCTCATCAAGAAGAAACAGAACTAGTAGACTTGGGAATTGGCAGTGGAAAAAGGGAAGTAAAAATAGGCACAGGTATTGCCGCACCTATCCGTGAAGAATTAATAATCCTGCTAAGAGATTACCAAGACATCTTTGCTTGGTCATACCAAGATATGCCCGGTTTGAGTTCTGACATTGTACAGCACCGATTACCTCTAAATCCCGAGTGTTCCCCGGTAAAGCAGAAACTGAGAAGGATGAAGCCCGAAACATCCTTGAAGATAAAAGAAGAAGTGAAGAAGCAATTTGACGCTGGTTTTCTGGCCGTCGCTTGGTATCCAGAATGGGTTGCCAACATTGTACCGGGCCCTAAGAAAGATGGGAAAGTACGAATGTGTGTGGATTATCGGGACCTGAATCGGGCCAGTCCCAAGGACAATTTTCCTTTGCCACACATCGATATCCTCGTAGATAACACGGCCAATTTCGCTTTATTTTCCTTCATGGACAGTTTCTCCGGTTACAATCAGATAAAGATGGTGCCAGAGGATATGGAAAAGACTACCTTCGTCACCCTGTGGGGGATGTTCTGTTACAAGGTGATGTCCTTTGGACTCAAGAATGTCGGGGCAACTTATCAACGGGCCATGGTAGCTTTGTTCCATGATATGATGCATCAAGAGATCGAGGTCTACGTGGACGACATAATTGCTAAATCTAAATCCGAGGAAGAACACCTTGTCAACTTGCGGAAGTTGTTCGAAAGGCTTAAGAAATATCAATTAAGGTTGAACCCCGCCAAGTGTACCTTTGGGGTCAAATCAGGGAAATTGCTTGGTTTCATTGTGAGCCAGAAAGGGATAGAGGTAGACCCCGAAAAGGTGAAGGCCATCCTTGAGATGCCAGAACCCCGTACTGAGAGGCAAGTCCGAGACTTCCTGGGATGCTTGAATTATATTGCCAGATTCATATCGCAGCTCACCGCCATTTGTGAGCCGTTGTTCAAGCTCTTACGCAAAAACCAAACTGATCGCTGGAATGAGGATTGCCAAGAGGCTTTTGGAAGGATCAAGAAGTGCCTTATGAATCCTCCCGTGCTTATGCCACCAGTACCTGGAAGGCCTCTCATCTTGTACATGACAATCTTAGACGAGTCAATGGGGTGTATGCTGGGGCAACATGACGAATTCGGAAAGAAAGAGCGCGTTGTTTACTACCTAAGTAAAAAGTTCACGACCTGTGAAATGAATTACTCCTTGCTCGAAAGAACGTGTTGTGCTTTAGTATGGGCATCCCATCGCCTAAGGCAGTACATGCTGAGCCATACTACCTGGTTGATATCCAAGATGGACCTGGTTAAGTACATCTTTGAAAAGCCAGCTCTCACGGGACGAATCGCCCGGTGGCAAGTCCTGCTATCCGAGTTTGATATAGTTTACGTCACCCAAAAGGCGATAAAAAGAAGCACCTTAGCAGATTATTTGGCTCAACAGCCTCTTAACGACTATTAGCCCATGCATCCTGAATTCCCGGATGAGGACATCATGGCCTTGTTTGAGGAAAAATTGGATGAAGATCGGGACAAATGGACCATATGGTTTGACGGAGCGTCAAACATTCTAGGTCATGGCGTTGGAGCAGTATTGGTCTCTCCGGACAATCAATGTGTACCTTTCACAGCCAAGCTAGGATTCGACTGCACTAACAACATGGCTGAATATGAAGCATGCGCCCTGGCCGTCCAGGCAGCGATTGACTCCAATGTCAAACTACTCAAGGTGTACGGCGACTTAGCGTTGGTAATCCATCAGCTGAGAGGGGAATGGGAAACTAG
Organism: Glycine soja; assembly: GCF_004193775.1. Classification (NCBI taxonomy): domain Eukaryota; kingdom Viridiplantae; phylum Streptophyta; class Magnoliopsida; order Fabales; family Fabaceae; genus Glycine; species Glycine soja. The sequence continues at coordinate 26,976,235 of NC_041018.1, read as the reverse complement.
AGATCCCAAGCTGATACCCTACAAAGCCTATATCAAGGAATTGGCTAAAACCTTTGATGAGATCTCTTTCCATCATGTTCCCCGCGAGGAAAATCAAATGGTGGATGCGCTTGCTACTTTGGCGTCTATGTTCCAGCTAACGCCGCACGGGGATCTACCCTACATTGAATTTTGGTGTCGTGGCAAACCCGCGCATTGTTGCCAAGTAGAAGAGGAACGAGACGGTAAGCCTTGGTATTTCGACATCAAGCGATATGTCGTAAGCAAAGAATACCCACCAGAGATTGCCGACAATGATAAGAGGACATTGAGAAGGTTGGCGGCCGGTTTCTTCATGAGCGGAAGCATACTGTATAAGAGAAACCACGACATGACACTCCTGCGTTGTGTGGATGCCAGGGAGGTGAATCACATGATCGAGGAAGTCCATGAGGGCTCGTTTGGAACGCACGCCAACGGGCATGCTATGGCCAGGAAGATCCTAAGAGCAGGTTATTACTGGCTTACCATGGAAAGTGATTTTTGTGTCCATGTAAGGAAATGCCACAAATGTCAAGCGTTCGCAGATAATGTCAATGCTCCACCGCATCCTCTGAATGTCATGTCCGCCCCTTGGCCTTTCTCCATGTGGGGAATAGATGTCATCGGGGCCATTGAGCCCAAGGCCTCGAATGGTCATCGCTTCATCCTCGTAGCGATAGATTATTTCACCAAGTGGGTCGAGGCGGCTTCCTACACCAATGTCACGAGGGGTGTAGTGGTCAGGTTCATTAAGAAAGAGATCATCTGCCGATATGGTTTGCCAAGGAAGATTGTCACGGACAACGGCACCAACCTGAATAACAAGATGATGGGGGAAATATGCGAGGAGTTTAAAATCCAGCATCACAATTCCACACCCTACCGGCCAAAGATGAATGGAGCCGTGGAAGCGGCCAATAAGAATATCAAAAAGATTATCCAAAAGATGACCGTGTCATACAGAGATTGGCACGAAATGCTCCCATTCGCGTTACACGGTTACCGAACTTCAGTGCGAACGTCAACTGGGGCAACGCCGTTCTCATTGGTATATGGGATGGAGGTTGTGTTACCGTTTGAGGTAGAAGTCCCGTCATTAAGGATCTTGGAAGAATCCGGATTAAAGGAATCAGAGTGGGCTCAAACGCGCTATGGCCAGCTCAACCTCATTGAGGGTAAGCGCTTAACGACCATGAGTCATGGGCGCTTGTACCAGCAAAGAATGAAGAGTGCATTCGACAAGAAGGTACGCTTGCGCAAGTTCCATGAGGGAGACCTTGTGCTAAAGAAAATGTCCCATGCTGTCAAGGACACTCGAGGAAAATGGGCCCCAAACTACGAAGGGCCTTTTGTTGTGAAGATGGCTTTTTCCGAAGGAGACCTGGTGCTTACCAACATGGATGGCGAAGAGCTACCTTCACCCGTGAATTCTGATGTCGTCAAGCGATATTATGCTTAGAATCTGGGGCAATTAAGGATGTCGTTGCATGTTTTTTTATCTTTATGTGTTTTCTGGATTTCCCCCAGGGATTCCCCGTCTACAGTATCTCTCGTTACAATCTTTTAAAGAAATGAACGTGGATTCGAGGCTTTAGTCCTCACGTTGGTTTCAAACCTTGCGTTAATTTGTGATCACCTGAGCCCTTCCGCTCAGTTCATGGGATGCCCCAAGCGCTTAATTAAAATTGAACCTAAACCAACTTTCACTAAATTTGCTGCGTTTGAAAACATTCATGCATACGCATACGCATGCATATTGTTGTGGTAAAACAGGGGCAGGATCATCTTGAGCTATCTTCTGGGGTAGGGACAAAACATGAACAGCAGAAACCAATCAAGGTAAGACAACGACGCGGTCAAGATTGGCCATACCTGGTTGTTTATTACTTGCAGGTACTTAGGAACGGATGCAAGTGGGGATGGGGTCACGACCGACCGATCGTTGCCCCTTCTCTACGCTAAACAAGCAGAGAACGTCGCGCAAGGCAGCCCAGTATCCTTTGAATTCGCAGTATTTTACTACCATTGTTTGTTTTTTAGTAATTAACGCCTAATTCTAACTTAAGTAGGCTCAAATAGGCAAAACGCTAACCCATAAGGAAGGAGGGGACATGGTTAATGTTCCTCTCAAAAAAAGAAAAGTGCAGGTTAGCTCGCCTGGGCGAGCTGAGCTCGCCTGGGCGAGCAACCCCTGCACCAAAATATAAAAGTGACGAAAGGGGGGACGTTTTTGCATTCAAAAACTTCTTTTCCCCCCTTTCAAAAGCCATACCCACGGAATTTACGAGTTTGCAGCCCTAGGATCTCTACTTTTCGCATTCTTCGATTCTGTTTTGCGCTTTTATTCATCACCAACAAGTAAGTATTCCATCCTTAAGCTTTCTAGCTTTTCATTGGTGTATTTTGATCTCCTTTTGGTGCTCTAAATTGTGGGAATGTGCTCAAATATGTGGGGCAATTTTGGTTTGTTTTCTTGCTTGATTGGGTTGAATTGGGGGTTTGTATGAGATGGCCCTAGGCCTATAATGCATTTTGAAGCAATGGGACATGCCATATTGTCCCCGTTCTCTTGCTATTGATGCCTAAACGCGCGCCCACCAAGTGTTCGGTGAAATGCCTCAATGGCATTAGCGCGTGATTTTCGTAGGGAAACAACCCATGGGGCAATTTGGTTTGCACATATTTTCTATTTTTTGGGACATGCATTCAGTTTCGAAAAGGCTAGAGTAATTGCCCCACATATGTCCTAGGCCTAGGAACCAAAGTTTTTATGCAAAAGAACACAAGAGGGGGTGCATATTGGGTAAAGTTACCCTTTTTGGCCAGCAATCAGCTATGAGCCACGCTACAATAATTTCCCTACGCCTAGATGTTTAGGAATTTTACTCATCATAAATGTGTAGGTTTAGAATAGGTAGCAAAATACCTTTGGCAATTTACACTTTGGGTGTGGTAGCAAAATACTTGGATGTATGTACATGTAATTTTTGGTAGTCAAAATGTCTCACAAAAATATATATATGTTGCATGTTATGTAAAGAAAATACCTTACAAAGATACCTTTTAATTTGAATGCAATTTTAGTCAGCAAAAGAAAATATATTTGAATTTGCATGCGGCTTTAGGTAGCAAAAACACTTGAATAAAGCATGAAATGTAGCACCTTATTGTGTAGATAGCCAAGATTCATCACAAAGTTTGTATATGCATAGGTATTAGAAATACCAGAATGTGCACGTGTGCAATTTTTGGTAGCCAAAATGCTTTGAGTATGCATGTATGTAAATTTAGCCAAGGAAGTGAATGTGATGTAGGTAACGAATACACCTTGGAAGTACATATAAATAATCTAGGTAACGAAGGTGCCTTGATTGTGCATGGGTGCATTTTTCTTAGTTAGAAGAATATCTTGTGCGAGTGAATGTTCGTAAGGAAGTATGTGCATGAGTTTGCTCTAAATTTACATTGATGTTTGTGTTTATTGGAGGAGGTTGTATGCCATTTTTGTTTTAAGAGTAGCATTTCTTGGTAAAACTAACTTTCCAAATGTTTGCCTTCGCAGGAAATGGCCCCGAGGAAGCTTGCCTCAAAGAGGTCCAGGAAGGATAAGGCGGCCGAAGGAACTAGTTCCGCTCCTGAGTATGACAGTCACCGCTTTAGGAGCACTGTACATCAGCAGCGCTTTGAGGCCATCAAGGGATGGTCATTTCTCCGGGAGCGACGCGTCCAGCTCAGGGATGACGAGTATACTGATTTCCAGGAGGAGATAGGTCGCCGGCGGTGGGCATCACTGGTTACCCCCATGGCCAAGTTCGATCCAGAAGTAGTCCTTGAGTTTTACGCCAATGCTTGGCCAACAGAGGAGGGCGTGCGTGACATGAGGTCCTGGGTGAGGGGTCAGTGGATCCCGTTTGATGCAGATGCTATCGGCCAGCTCCTGGGATATCCGTTGGTGTTGGAAGAGGGCCAGGAGTGCGAGTATGGCCAGAGGAGGAACCGGTCTGATGGGTTCGATGAGGAGGCCATCGCCCAGTTGCAATGTATACCGGGGCAGGATTTTGCCCGGACTGCTGCCGGAAGACGGGTGCGGATCATGCGCACCAATATGACCACCCTGACTCAGATATGGATGACTTTGCTGCTCAGCAACATCCTGCCCACCGACCATAATTCCGACCTCCCCCTGCCGAAGTGTCAGCTGGTGTACGCCATCCTGACGCGGATGAGCATCCATGTGGCTCAGTTAATCGCTGATGCCATCTATATTTTTGCAGGTATGGCGCCTACCAGGCACCCTTTGGATCCAGATAAGTCCAACAGGGCCCTGGGATTTCCCGCGCTGATCACAGGACTCTACCAGTCGTTTGGAGTCCCCGTTACACCTACCAAGGTGATTCGGCCGCCCATCACCCGAGCTTTTATTGAGAAGTACTGCACCCAGAGACAGGCTCAGGGGGATGCTCCACAGGCCGCGGGCGCGCCACCACCACCTCATCAAGCTGGCCCGGCTGGGTCATTTGACATGGAGCAGTATTTACGGCATTTGGTTCGCCGGCAGGCGGCCAACCACCGGGCACATGTACAGACCCATGATTGTCTGTACCAGATGAGCCTCAGCATGCAGAGCCAGGGCTTCGCTTCTTTTTCATGCCCTACTCTAGACCAGTTCAGGGAAGAGGTCGCATGGCCCGGGGATTGGCTCGAGGCCCAAGCAGGAGAGGCGCCCCCAGAAGCTCCCGGCGATGGAGAGGAGGCCCACGAGGACGAGGAGATGGCCGATTTGCTTGACTTCTTGGGAGGGAGTGGAGGTACATGACTGGGAGATCTCCAGATTCATGTTTTCTTTCATATTTCTTTTATCATTTTTATGTTATGTTTTGACTTGAGAGACTAATGTTTGTTTTTGCGTTAGTGTTTATATCATTACTATCATTTATGGTTATGGGGGGTTTCATCAGCAGACTCTCTTTCCCCGGTAGACGCATTGTTTTTCACTCCAAAAAGCATATGCTGCTCTAATCAGTTGGAATATTTGTCTCTTTACTAAAGCATGTTTGCATTTTAGTGGAGAAAACACCGAGACTTTTTCAAGTCTCACAAGTTATCCAGAACTACGTAGGTCTGAGTTCCTCATTAAGGATACGTAGGAGCAAGAGCCTTGCTTTTGTCAGCCGCCCCACAATCTCTGTCATACTGACCCTGAGGTCATATGACATGCAGAGACAAATTATGGTCATTCCGCACACCTTTTGCCATTCAGACACAGTCGTGTCCGATGGCACGCGGAGACAAATTATGGTCATTCCGCACACCTTTTGCCATTCAGACACAGTCGTGTCCGATGGCACACAGAGACAAATTATGGTCATTCTGCACCCTTTTGTCATCCAGAGGCGGCGGGCCCGATGACATGCGGAGACAAATTATGGTCATTCCGCACACCTTTTGCCATTCAGACACAGTCGTGTCCGATGGCACGCAAAGACAAATTATGGTCATTCTGCACCCTTTTGTCATCCAGAGGCGGCTGGCCCGATGACATGCGGAGACAAATTATGGTCATTCTGCACACCTTTTGCCATTCAGACACAGTCGTGTCTGATGGCACGCAGAGACAAATTATGGTCATTCTGCACCCTTTTGTCATCCAGAGGCGGCGGGCCCCGATGACATGCGGAGACAAATTATGGTCATTCCGCACACCTTTTTCCATTCAGACACAGTCGTGTCCGATGGCACGCAGAGACAAATTATGGTCATTCTGAACCCTTTTGTCATCCAGAGGCGGCGAGCCCGATGACATGCGGAGACAAATTATGGTCATTCTGCACCCTTTTGTCATCCAGAGGCGGCGAGCCCGATGACATGCGGAGACAAATTATGGTCATTCCGCACACCTTTTGCCATTCAGACACAGTCGTGTCCGATGGCACGCAGAGACAAATTATGGTCATTCTGCACCCTTTTGTCATCTAGAGGCGGCGAGCCCGATGACATGCGGAGACAAATTATGGTCATTCCGCACCCCTTTTGCCATTCAGACACAGTCGTGTCCGATGGCATGCAGAGACAAATTATGGTCATTCTGCACCCTTTTGCCATCCAGAGGCGGCGGGCCCGATGACATGCGGAGACAAATTATGGTCATTCCGCACACCTTTTGCCATTCAGACACAGTCGTGTCCGATGGCACGCAGAGACAAATTATGGTCATTCTGCGCCCTTCGTCAATCGCGGCCGACAAGCCCGTTGACACGCGGAGATTTACATCATCTTCCGCGCTCACAAGATCTGTCATACTGACTTTTGAGTCACGCTGACGGGCGGAAATACCCGAGTGGTTATCCGTATAAACTTTCTTTTGCTATCTGTAAGACAGAACGCTTGATAGCATGCAGAGAATGACATCGTCTTCTGCACCTTTTGTTCCCCCGGGAACAACAAGTCATTTGCATGCGGAGATTTTATGGTCACCCGCGACTCTCGTCAACCGAGAGGAACGAAATTAGTGTCTTATCTTTACTTTCCTTTTATCTCCAATAAAAGACAAGTAAAGAGGGGCAACTGTCATACCCTAATTTCGTCCGGGGACCTTTGCTTGATGACATGCAACTTTTTTTTGCTCCTTGTGAGGTGCTTGGCACCCATCATTAGGCAATTTGTGAAATTCCGGGACATGCCGGAAATCAAAAGAAAATATTGATGCACAATCCGTAAGGTTCCGTAACATTCCGTAAGTCAAAAAAGGGGATGATTATGCAATCCGCAAGGTTCCGTAACATTACGGAAAGAAAACAAGTATTGTTACGAAATTCATAAGTTTCCGTAACTTTACGAAAAAAGAATCACCAAAAAAAAGGCAGGGGGTGTACTTAGTAAAAATGGGGGTGCAAATAGCAACCGGGCCCACTTGGGCACCAGGAGATTCCTCCAGAAGGCTGTTGCTTCTGGAGGAAGCAACCCTGCTCGCCTGGGCGAGCTGGGTGGCAAGCTTCTCCCCCAATTTTCTATAAATAGGGGGAGAAGTGAAGTGAAAAAGGGTTCAGCCCCTTAGGCACTTCTCTTTCTTTCGAATTTGCTTAGAAAAATTGTTTCCGTGAAGAAAATCCAAGCCGAGGCGCTTCCGTAACGTTTCCGTGAGGAATTTCGCGAAGGTTTTCGACCGTTCTTCGACGTTCTTCATTTGTTCTTCATCGTTCTTCGGTCTTCAACGGGTAAGTACCTCAAACCAAGCTTTTCAATTCATTCTATGTACCCGTGGTGGTCCACACTTGGTTTCATGTATTTTTATTCTCGTTTCATTTACTTTTTATACCCCCTTTTGACGTGCTTAAGCCATTTTATTTAAGTCATTTCTCGCTTAACCTAAAAATAAAATAAATTTTCACTGATCGTTTGAATTGTATTATCCGTTAACTTCGGTTAAAATGAATTCCGACCGTTCGGTCGTGCCGTAACCACGTTGGAAATCAAAAAAGAGGTAAAATAATAATATAATAATCAAAAAATGTCTTTTAGTAAAATAAAGCGGAAAATCAATCGGACGTTTTCTCTTTGGGATTTCTCATTCTTAATCGAATTGACTAATAACTAAGGTGAAACTAAGGCTAAAATCAACTCGCTTAGTCAAGCTCGTCCCCAAAAATAGGTTTTGAAAGTTTATCACTTCAATTTCTTATTAAGTAAAATGGGTCATTTTTAAGGTCCAACGCCTTAAAATGATCACCTTTCAAGTAAAAAGAATCACTTGATTCACGCATAAGAAAGAACTACGTAGGTCTGATTTCCTCATCGCAATTGAGGAATACGTAGGAGCAAAGGGAAACACCCTTGTCGACCACAAAAAGAGAAAAAATATAAAAAGGGTATAAAGGATATAAAGACATAAAAAGGGAACGTAAAAATCAAAGTCATGTTTGCACATTCGATTAAAGGCTGCCGTCCCTTGGGACGGACGTGTGGGGTGCTAATACTTTCCCCGTGCGTAAATACAACTCCCGAGCCTTTCACTTAAAAGTTCGTAGATCGCGTCTTTTCCGGTTTTTCCGACGTTTTCCTCAAATAAACGTTGGTGGCGACTCCGCGCGTATTCCTTTCGTGGAACACGCATCCCGCGAGTCACGCGTCGCCCTCCCGCCGAAGGGTAGGTTGCGACACCGCGCCTATCCGCCAAGGCTTGATAACCCTTCTTGAAGAGTATCAATATGTCTTTGCGTGGTCATATCAAGACATGCCCAGTCTCGATTCCGACATTGTGCAGCATAAGTTGCCTTTGAATCCTGGGTCTTCCCCGATTAAGCAAAAGTTACGAAGAATGAAACCCGAGATGTCTTTAAAAATTAAAGAAGAAGTAAGGAAGCAGTTCGATGCAGGTTTCTTAGCTGTGGCACGGTACCCGGAGTGGGTGGCCAACATTGTCCCAGTCCCGAAAAAAGACGGCAAGGTTCGAATGTGTGTAGACTACCGGGACTTGAACCGAGCCAGTCCTAAAGACAATTTTCCCCTGCCACACATTGACATATTGGTAGATAATACAGCCAAGTTCGCCCTTTTCTCGTTTATGGATGGTTTTTTGGGGTATAATCAAATAAAGATGGCACCCGAAGATATAGAGAAGACCACTTTCGTCACCCTATGGGGGACATTCTGCTATAAAGTGATGGCCTTCGGATTGAAAAATGCTGGGGCAACCTATCAACGCGCCATGGTGGCATTGTTCCATGACATGATGCATAAGGAAATAGAGGTCTACGTAGATGACATGATTGCCAATTCTCGGACTGAGGACGAACACCTTGTCAATCTGCGTAAGCTGTTTGGAAGATTGCGGAAATACCAATTAAAACTGAACCCAACCAAGTGCACCTTTGGGGTGAAGTCAGGGAAGCTGCTAGGATTTATTGTGAGTCAGAAAGGGATAGAGATAAATCCCGAGAAAGTGAAGGCCATCCTTGAAATGCCGGAACCACGCACGGAGAAGCAGGTTCGGGGATTTTTGGGCAGGTTGAATTATATCGCGAGATTTATCTCGCAGCTCACCCCTACCTGTGAACCCATTTTTAAACTGTTACGTAAGAACCAAGTGGTCCTATGGAACAGTGACTGCCAAGAGGCTTTCGAGAAGATCAAACAGAGTCTCGCGAATCCCCCGGTACTCATGCCACCTGTAACGGGAAGACCCCTTTTCCTGTACATGACCGTGTTGGACGAGTCTATGGGGTGCATGTTGGGTCAGCATGATGATTTTGGAAAAAAGGAACAGGCCATCTACTATCTAAGCAAGAAGTTTACTGCATGTGAGATGAATTACTCAATGCTGGAAAGGACGTGTTGTGCTCTGGTATGGGCATCACATCGGCTTAGGCAGTACATGCTCAGCCATACCACGTGGCTTATTTCCAAAATGGATCCCGTGAAATACATCTTTGAAAAACCGGCCCTCACGGGACGAATCGCTAGGTGGCAGGTACTATTATCTGAATTCGATATCGTTTACGTTACCCAAAAGGCGGTAAAGGGAAGTGCCTTAGCAGATTATTTGGCCCAGCAACCCCTCCAGGATTATCGGCCGATGCATCCCGAGTTCCCAGATGAAGATATCATGGCCCTGTTTGAAGAGAAGCGGACGCACGAGGACATAGACAAATGGATTGTTTGCTTCGATGGGGCGTCTAATGCTTTGGGCCACGGAGTAGGGGCAGTCCTTGTATCCCCGGATGATCAGTGTATTCCTTTCACGGCTAGGCTAGGTTTTGATTGTACCAACAATATGGCCGAGTACGAAGCATGCGCCCTCGGGGTTCAGGCGGCCATTGATTTTGATGTAAAACTACTCAAGGTGTATGGAGACTCAGCTTTGGTCATACGCCAGTTAAAAGGAGAATGGGAAACTAGGGATTCGAAGTTGATACCCTATCAAACTCACATCTTGAGGTTAGCCAAGTACTTTGACGCAATTTCCTTCCACCACATACCTCGGGAAGAGAATCAAATGGCTGATGCACTAGCCACCCTGGCATCCATGTTTCAACTTGCCCCACACGGAGATCTGCCATACATCGAATTCAAATCTCAAGGCAGGCCGGCATATTGTTATGCAATAGAGGAAGAGCGGGATGGGAAACCGTGGTATTTCGACATCAAGCAGTATATCGAGAACAAGGAATACCCACCAGGGATTTCTGACAATGACAAAAGGACGTTGAGGAGATTGGCTACTGGTTTCTTTGTAAGTGGTACCATCCTGTACAAACGAAACCACGACATGACCCTCCTACGATGCGTAGATGCCAAGGAGGCGAACTTCATGATTGAGGAGATCCACGAGGGTTCCTTTGGGACACATGCCAATGGGCATGCTATGGCCAGAAAAATCCTTTGGTCCGGTTATTATTTGCTCACCATGGAAAGTGATTGCTGCGCTCATGTAAGGAAGTGTCATAAATGTCAGGCATACGCAGACAATGTCAATGTTCCGCCACATCCTCTGAATGTTATGTCCGCCCCTTGGCCTTTTTCTATGTGGGGAATAGATGTCATTGGGGCCATCGAACCCAAGGCATCGAATGGTCACCGCTTCATTCTAGTGGCGATAGATTACTTCACCAAATGGGTCGAAGCAGCCTCCTATACTAACGTCACAAGGAATGTGGTAGTTAGATTCATAAAGAAGGAGTTGATTTGTCGATACGGACTCCCCAGGAAGATCATTACTGACAATGGCACCAATCTGAACAATAAGATGATGCAGGAGATGTGCGAAGACTTCAAGATCCAGCATCATAACTCTACCCCTTATCGACCAAAGATGAATGGGGCTGTAGAGGCTGCGAATAAGAATATTAAGAAGATTGTTCAAAAGATGACGGTGTCATACAAGGATTGGCATGAGATGTTTCCTTTCGCCCTACACGGGTACAGAACCTCGGTACGAACTTCTACTGGGGCTACGCCGTATTCTTTGGTTTATGGGATGGAGGCAGTACTCCCATTTGAGGTAGAAGTTCCTTCTCAGAGGATAATGGCGGAGTCGGGCCTAGAAGAGTCAGAATGGGCTCAAGTACGCTACGACCAACTTAACCTTATTGAAGGTAAGCGTTTGGCCGCCATGAGCCATGGGCGTTTGTATCAACGAAGGATAAAGAACGCGTTCGACAAGAAGGTACGCCCGCGCAAGTTCAACGAGGGGGACCTCGTGCTGAAGAAGATGTCCCACGCTGTAAAAGATAATCGAGGCAAGTGGGCCCCGAATTATGAAGGACCTTTCGTGGTAAAAAGAGCTTTTTCTGGGGGTGCTCTGATACTCACCCACATGGATGGCGAGGAATTGCCTTCGCCCGTGAACTCCGATGTAGTTAAACGATATTACGCTTGAAGTCTCGGGCAATCGAGAGGACCGTTGCACGTTTTTTATTTCTGAGTTTTTCTCGTTCCTCTTGGTTTCCTCTATGGATTCCCATTCACTGTATTTGTCTTGTTTCTTTGAAAAGAAAAGATGGGCGGGGTTTTAGTCCTCCCTTTGGTGTTTCAAACTTTGTGTTTTAGATTTGTTATAACTTGAGCCCTCTTCGCTCGGTGTATGGGGGTGCCCCAAATGCTTATTTAAAATTAAATCTAACCAGCCTTCACTAAAATAAAATCATCGCATTAGAAACATTCGTACATGCACATGCACATGCATATCTTGTGATAGCGAGGAGCGGAATCGTCTCAGGCCACGGTCAGGAGTCAAGACAAGTCAATGGCAGAAATCAACCAAGGTAAGATGATGACCGCTCACGATTGGTCGCATATCATCTTGGCTCTTACTCGCAGGTACATAGGGACGGATGCAAGTAGGGTTAGGGTCACGACCGACCGATCGTTGCCCCTTCCCGGCGCTAAACAAGCAGAGAACGTCGCTGCAAGGCAGCCCAGTATCCTTTGTGTTCGCAGTTTCTTTTACTATTTGTTTGTTTTAAATGAGTAATCGACGCCTAATTCTAACTTAAGTAAGTTCAAGTTAGGCAAACGCTAGCCCATAAGAAGGAGGGGACATGGTTAATGTTCCCCTCAAAAAAAAAAAAGTAGCAGGTTAGCTCGCCTGGGCGAGCAATCCCTGCACTCAAAATATAAAAAACGAAGGAGGGGCATGTTTTTGTATCCAAAAACTTCCCCCCCTTCATTCAAAAAAGAAAGAACACGAAGGATTGCGGTTTCTTGCTCCCCTAAGCCTTTTGATCACGTTTTGCTTTCATTTTTGGTATTTCAATTCACTCCAACAAGTAAGTATTCCATCCTTGGTGTTTTTGCTTTCCATTGATGTGCTTTCTTCATCTTTTGGTGCCTTAAATTGGGAGAACATGCTTATATTTGTGAGGCAGTTTCGATTTGCTTGGGTGCTTGTTTTCTTGAATTAAGGATTTGGATGAAGCAATGGGGCATGCCACATTGTCCCCATCCTCTTGCAATTTGTGTTCAAACATGCGCCCACCAAGTGCTCGGTGAAATGCCCCAATGATGAATGAATATGATTTTGCAAAATTGGGGTGATGGGGTTGTTTTCTATATGTAGAGACAGCATAGGAAAGTCAAAATAGATGCCCAAATGCAATCCCAAGCTTAGGAGCCTAAATTTGTAGCTTCCATGCAAGGAAACATGTTTATAGCTAGGAATCCAAAATTTGGTTTTAGGATTAGAAAAGCATGAAAATAGGGACTTGTTTGTAAGAATTTGGGCTGCCCCACGATTGGCATTTTGCACCTAAGTAACATGGGAGATGTTTTTCAAGGGTGTGTAGATATATGTGTAAATATATATGGCATAAAAATGTGTTGCAAAGTGTGTGAATATATGGCATAAAAATACCTTGCAAAGTGAATGAATAGTAAATAATGCATTTCAAAATATGTATATTTGTGGATAAGTAGCATAAGAAGTCTTTCAAAAATGTACCCATGCCAAAGATGGCACGAGAATGCTTCCCAAATGAATATATGATGTACAAAGAAAAGTTTTCCTCAAGAGTAGGTAGATGACATGAAATTTCCTTTTCAAATGCAAGTGTGTGTGTGACGTGGGATTGGCTCTCCAATGTGCATATATGTATAAATAAAAATGAGTGAAACAACAAAATTTGTATGTTGATAAAATACTTCAAATGTGTGCGGGTAGTTTGTGGTAGTAAAATAGTTATGATAGGAACATATGTAATTTTGGCACAATACCTTGAGCATGCGTGTAAGTATTTTTTCCGAAAAAATATATATATGTGTGGTAACTAGAATGTTTTGAATATCCTTGTATGTTGATGTAAATAATAGGGTATTTTCTACACATGCGTGTGTGCATGAATGGATCATATGGGTTTGGTCTAAATCAGAGGGATTGACATGACATTTTTGCGTTAAGATAAGCATTATCTTGTAGAACTAACTTCTGAATGTTTGTTCTCGCAGGAAATGGCCTCGAGGAAACTTGCCTCAAAGAGATCTAGGAAGGATAAAGTGGCTGAAGGAACTAGTTCTGCTCCCGAGTATGACAGTCACAGCTTTAGGAGCGTTGTACACCAGCAGCGCTTTGAGGCCATCAAGGGATGGTCATTTCTCTGGGAGCGACGCGTCCAGCTCAGGGACGACAAGTATATTGATTTCCAGGAGGAGATAGGTCGCCGGCGGTGGGCATCGTTGGTTACCCCCATGGCCAAGTTCGATCCAGAAATAGTCCTCGAATTTTATGCCAATGCTTGGCCAACAGAGGAGGGCGTGGGTGATATGAGGTCCTGGGTGAGGGGTCAGTGGATCCCGTTTGATGCAGTACTGCACGCAGAGACAGGTCCAGGGTGATGCACCATAGGCCGCGGACGCGCCGCCACCTCATCAGGCTGGTCCAGCCGGATCATTTGACACGGAGCAGTATTTGCGGCATTTGGTTCGCCAGCAGGCGGCCAACCACCGGGCACATGTACAGACTCATGATTGTCTTTATCAGATGAGTCTCAGCCTCCAGAGTCAGGGCTTTACTTCTTTTCCGTGCCCTACTCCGGACCAGTTCAGGGCAAAGGTCGCGTGGCCTGGGGATTGGCCTGAGGCCCAGGCAGGAGAGGCACCAGCAGGGGCACCAACAGAGGCTCTCGATGAGGCAGATGAGGCCCGCGAGGACGAAGAGATGACCGAGTTACTTGATTTCTTAGGAGGGAGCGGAGCCGCATGATTGGGAGATTCTTTGATCCATATTTCTTTTTGTTTCCATTTTTTCTTGGTATATATCATCTTATTTTTGTTTGACTAAGGGACTAACGTTTGTTTCATGTTTTGACTTTTGTTTTGTACATACATATCGTTTGAGTTGTTACCTCAGTACTTGTTTCGTTGTTTTCAATAGTGCTTGTTGAGATTCCAGAACCGTGTAGAGTTTTTTTTCATTTAGGAACGTCGTCCTAAAAATAAAATGAACCAAAAATCCTAATAAAAAGAAAGAAGCGTTGTGAATAAAAGTCATGTTCATAAAGAAAAGAAAAAGGTTTTTATTTATACATGTATGTAAAAGGAAAATGTGTATAGAAGGTTTTTGTGTGTAAATAATGCGTGGAAAGGAATTCTTGTGTGTGTGAGCAACGAGTGTATATGAAGAAACTTTTGTGTGAACCATAAGTGTGTGTTGGGAAAAATGAAAATCTTTGAATATAAATAGGGTTTGTATATAGACCGTGTGACGTAAAAAAGAAGAATTCTAGTGCGTGTACAGAAAAAGTTTGTCATATAGATGTACAAAGAAAGGTTTTCCTCATAAAGGACCACAGGTGTATAGTTTTAGTGAACATATATAAAAAAATAAAACAAAAAGTAAAGAGAAAGAAAGACCGCGAAGGTCGACATGTTATAGTTAATAAGTATAAATCATTCGTAAAGAGCAAATGCATCTTCTGGAAACAAGGGACTGATGCTAAGAGTTTATTTTCCGGAATGAACCGAGATAAGGGTGGATGAATTCATTGAACTGATGAAAGAACGTAAATTGGAAACGTTGGGTTTGTCTGTGTAAATTCCCAACCGTAGTATCACAATGCCATAAACGGGATGCTTGAGGGCCCACCTGGCTGTAGCCATGACTAATTTTGCACGTTATTTTCAAATCATCATTGTCACGCGTGCCTTATGGAATAATGCGGAAGTTCGGGCCACGAGCGACCCCTTGACACCCAAATTTGTCTCGCCCCAGATATCAAGATTGGGGTTCCCACGGTAAAAGATCCCATTGAGACACAACCTTAGACCTCTTTGAACCTTGACCTATCAAAAGAATCCTCCTCCTTTCCCCGAAGCAAAGGACAGTGAAATCTCCTCAAGGGAGAGCGAATGGAATGTTAAAACCCGATTTCCCAAAGAAAGGGATGGGGAAGGAAAATTGAAGGAAGAAATGGAAAGAAAGAAAAGAAAAAGATGAAAATAAAGAAATGAACAAAAGAAATGAAAGGAAGGATTCCCGATCAAAGATCGAAAGGAAGTGAAAAGGGAAAAGAAGCAATTCTCGATCAATGAAAGAAAGAGGATAGAAAGTCCCCAAAGCCAGATTGCCACTCAGAATCATTCTTGATTGGCAATATCCCACCCCACATGAACAAAGAGGAAAAGACCAAAACACCCAGCTTCCTCTCCAAAAACGCTGACCTCGAGAAAATCCTATTGGTCCGTGATCGTACGTTTGATCTATGATTCGATAGGAAGTCACGTGCAAAATAGAGTCATGGTGCAGTTATTGGTTTGGGAATAGGATAAGACACTTGCCTTGTGAGTTTTATACACCATGAGTGATTTATTTTCAGCTTAGCCCCATGTTTCCCCTGCGTGTTCATTTGAAAGCTAGAAGTTGACGTCCTACCCTTCATTCTCGGTTGCAAGGAAGATTACCCATGGCACAAGTATATTGTTTCTCTAAGATGTGGTGCTCTCGTGAATGATTTATTTTTCTTTGCAAAAAGCATGTTATCCTGTTAGGTGGAAAAACCCGGTGGACCGTTCGGTCCCGCCAACACCCTGTTCCGGAGCCGCATGAATGAATTGCGTTGTCATTCATGTGTCCTCCATTTTCGAGTTTGGAGTTGTGTTCCATGATTGCCTAAGAGAGGACCCTCAAGGCAATCCTCCATTCTCATCCTGTTCCGAAGCCACGTGAATGAATTGCGTTGTCATTCATGTGTCCTCCATTTTCGAGTTTGGAGCTGTGTTCCATGATTGCCTAAGAGAGGACCCTCAAGGCAATCCTCCATTCTCACCCTTTTCCGGAGCCACATGGATGAATTGCGTTGTCATTCATGTGTCCTCCATTTTCGAGTTTGGAGCTGAGTTCCATGATTGCCTAAGAGAGGACCCTCAAGGCAATCCTCCATTCTCATCCTTTTCCGGAGCCACATGAATGTTCTTGTTTAGGGCTGTTCATGTGTCCTCCATTTTCGAGTTTGGAGCTGTGTTCCATGATTGCCTAAGAGAGGACCCTCAAGGCAATCCTCCATTATCGTCCTGTTCCGGAGCCACGTGAATGAATTGCGTTGTCATTCATGTGTCCTCCATTTTCGAGTTTGGAGCTGTGTTCCATGATTGCCTAAGAGAGGACCCTCAAGGCAATCCTCCATTCTCATCCTTTTCCGGAGCCACATGAATGTTCTTGTTTAGGGCTGTTCAATGTCCTCCATTTTCGAGTTTGGAGTTGTGTTCCATGATTGCCTAAGAGAGGACCCTCAAGGCAGTCCTCCATTCTCATCCTGTTCTGGAGCCACGTGAATGAATTGCGTTGTCATTCATGTGTCCTCCATTTTCGAGTTTGGAGCTGTGTTCCATGATTGCCTAAGAGAGGACCCTCAAGGCCATCCTCCATTCTCATCCTGTTCCGGAGCCACATGAATGTTATTGCTTAGGGCTGTTCATGTGTCCTCCATTTTCGAGTCTGGAGAGCTGTGTTCCATGATTGCCTAAGAGAAGACCCTCAAGGCAATCCTCCATTCTCGTCCTTTTCCGGAGCCACATGAATGTTATTGCTTAGGGCTGTTCATGTGTCCTCCGCTTTTGAGTTTGGAGTTGTGTTTCATGATTGCCTAAGAGAGGACCCTCAAGGCAATCCTCCATTCTCATCCTTTTCTGGAGCCACATGAATGTTATTGCTTAGGGCTGTTCATGTGTCCTCCACTTTCGAGTTTGGAGCTGAGTTTCATGATTGCCTAAGTGCGGACCCTCAAGGCAATCCTCCATACTCCACCTTTGTTCGGAGTACCATGAATGTCATTGCCTAGCGCTGTTCATGTGTTCTCCATTATCAAGTGTGAAGCTTCTGATGACTGGGAAGCACGTTATTCTGTTGTTTTCCAGATCGGTTCCTTCGCCAAGTATGTGTATATGTGTATATCTGTATTATATTGGTTGTTCTGGTTGTTGTTTGTATTTTGTTTTGTGCAGAAGAAAAAAGAAGAAGTAGAGATGAGAGTCGTCATCGCGAAAAGGGCAGGACGGACGAAATCAGTGTCCTATCTTTGCTTTCCTTTTATCTCCGATGAGAGGTAAGTAAAGAGGGGCAACTGTCATACCCTAATTTCGTCCGGGGATTATTACTTGATGACACGCAATCTTTGGTTAGCCGCTTTGAGATACATGGCGTCCTTTGTTGCACAATAAATGAAGTCCCGAGATGTCTCAGAAATCTAAAGGAAGCAGGCTTGCACGATCCGTGAAATTCCGTAATGTGGCGGAAGTCGAAAAGAGATGTTTTTGCGCAATCCGTAAGTTTCCGTAACTTCTTCGAAAGCTAAAAAAGAGTAAATACATAATCCGTAAGGATTCGTAACCTTGCGGAAGGAAAATAAGTATCGTTACGAAATTCGTAAAGTTTCGTAACGTTACGGAAAAAGAATTACAAAAAAATAGAAAGGGGTGCATTTAGTAAAAAGGGGGGTGTAAATAGCAACCAGGCCCACTTGGGCCCTCCAGAAGATTCCTCCAGAAGGCTGTTGCTTCTGGAGGAAGCAACCTGGCTCGCCTGGGCGAGCTGGGCGGCAAGCTTCTCCCCTATTTTGCTATAAATAGGGGAAGAAGTGAAGAAGAAAAGGGTTCAGCCCCTTAGGCACTTCTCTCTCTCTCGAAATAGCTGAGGAAAATTAGTTCCGTGAAGAAAATCCAAGCCAAGGCGCTTCCGTAACGTTTCCGTGAGTAATTATGCGAAGATTCTCGACCGTTCTTCAAGATTCATCGTTCGTTCTTCGTTTTCTTCAGTCTTCAACGGGTAAGTACCTCAAACCAAGCTTTTCAATTCATTATATGTACCCGTGGTGGTCCACATTTTGTTTCATGTATTTTCATTCCCGTTTTCATTTACTTTTTATACCCTCTTTTGACGTGCTTAAGCCATTTATTTAAGTCATTTCTCGCTTAATCTAAAAATAAAATAAATTTCCACCGATCGTTTGAATTGTATCATCCGTTAATTTTGGTTAAAATGAATTCCGACCGTTCGGTCGTTCCGTAACCACGTTGGAAATCAAAAAAGAGGTAAAATAATAATATAATAATCAAAAAATACCTTTTAGTAAAGTAAAGCGAAAAATCAATCGGACATTTTCTCTTTGGGATTTCTCATTCTTGAATTGAATTGACTAATAACTAAAGTGAAACTAAGGCTAAAATCAACTCGCCTAGTCAAGCTCGTCCACAAAAATAGGGTTTTGAAAGTTTATCATTTCAGTTTCTTACTAAGTAAAATGGATCATTATTAAGGTCCAACGCCTTAAAATGATCACCCTTCAAGTAAAAAAGAATCACTTGATCCATGCATAAGGAAGAACTACGTAGGTCTGATTTCCTCTCCAAAGAAGGGTACGTAGGAGCAAAAGCCCCGCTTTTGTCGACCTCAAAAAATAAAAAAGAAATAAAGTTAAGATAACACAATTCCACAAATTCTAGAAATAAGGCTGTTGTCTTTCGAGACAAACGTAAGAGGTACTAATACCTTCCTCAAGCGTAAATACAACTCTCGAACTTAGAATTTTCATTTTGACCGGTTTCCTTCGGTTTTTCCGACGTTTTCCACAAATAAACGTTAGTGGCGACTCCGCGCACCTTTCCTCCTTTGGAAGGCGCACCCGTGAGCCCCGCCCTTGCTCGCCCGCGAAGCGCACGTTGCGACACAGATAAAGAAAAATAAAAAAAATAGATAAAATTAGAGTACGATTTTTTAGTTACTTTGTATGTACTTTTGTAGTTAATTTATATGTTGATGCTATTCACTTTATAACACACATTTTACACATCAATGAGTAGGGTCCTGATCCAAGAGAAGGAGAGGACTGGTCGTCCCATTTCAACTCGCATTCCTACTGAGATGGAGGAAGAAGAAGAAAATGAATCATAAAGTAGGAAAAAATGTGAAATTTGCCGGCAATATGTTCATAGCATAAACAATTGTCTTAATATATCTCCATCTTAAGTTTTTCCTTATTCAAGTGTAATTGTTTAAGTATTTTATTGATAATGCAATATAATGTTCTTCTATAGATAAATTGTTAAACAAAAAGTCTTCTCATTTTTATTTAAATCTAATGGCATAAACAAACTAATTATATTTAGTAATATAATTGTATTAAAAATAATTATATTAGAAAATTCATATTTTAAATACAAATATTCACCTAAAATATATGTCAAGTAAATTAAATAATAAAACAAAAATAATTATATTTAATGATATCATTTTCTTTAAAAAGTATTAAAAACAAAATTATAAAATTTAATTTAATAAATAAGTAATTTTAAAACCAATTAAAAAAATATAATATAATATTTATATTTTATAAGATTTTAAATTAAAAAAAAAACAAAAAAGGAGAGAAAAAGTTCCAAGTAGTGTATATTGGGAATTAAATTGTAAAGTAGTGTAGATTGAGAAAAAGTAGGAAAGAGAAGGTGTATTTACGAAAAAAAACCTATTCTTGGTCTTAATTGCTATATTAGTGGGATTCATTAAATGACAACCACACCTGATATATTTCCCATACACTATTTCACGGAGCAAATTCTAAACACATGTTTGATGTCAAATTGAATTAATTGGCAAAAAATAAATAGACAATAACAATGGGATGGTGGTTTGTGTCATTTAATTGCATCGTAAAAGTCACTTTTATTCTCAATGTTGCATTTTAATCCAGAAGGGGTTGAGTACCAGAGTGATCCCAAAGAGTGTAAGGCCAATGACACTAATGATGATGGAAGAGATATTGCAGCAAATCGTCGGATAACTCATTTCGATGATTCCAATGGCGAAGGTGGTGGTGTTGCACATGATGAAACATAAACCTTATAGAAAAATGGTATGATATGCTTCTTCTCTCTTAACAAAATTGTGATTTTGTTTTGACTCTTTATCAAAGATTCTACTTTTATCACACTCTTGTAAAGAAACAATTTTTTTTTCAGTGAACAAAGGTTGGTTGTTTTGTAATGCAACAACATGTATGCATTAAGATTCTACTTCTATCCTTTTTTTCTGAAAAAAAAACATTTTTTATCGGATTTTTAACGTGCATAGAAAGTATGTATGCCTTGATTTACCAAGTAGTTTATGTGTTTAAATATGCAAATTTATCTTGCTTTATGAAATGTTATCAATTTTATTTGTTGCAGTTTTATTCTCCTTAATAAGTGGAGGTTGTATTTCATCAGCAACCCCATAATGGAAAAGTGATTTCACCTCTTCCTTCAAAATGACGGTTTGGGTTATTGTCACTCTAAATATTCTCTCGGTTTCGTATTCATTGTATGGTCGTGTCTAGAGAAATTAGGATATAAGGCAAAATTTATTATGAAAGAAACTTAATGAAAAATTAAATTTTTAGTTTTTTTTAGCTGCAAAATCATTTATCAATGTTTTATAATATAATAATTCTAATATTTCACTTTCAATAGATAAAATAACTAATTCATTTAATTTATTTGTAACATTGTTGATTTTAAATAAAATTTAAGTAATTTTAATTTTGAAAAACTTTTTTTGGCGGGAACACGGTAACTGTTAGGGTTTATGACGGCGCTACGAGAGCTAAGGGATCATATGAGAGCGAGGATAGTGAGTGAGAGGGAAGAAGAGAGAGGTGATAAGGAAAGAATGATGACCCAAATTTGAGGAAGGGATCCTCCTGAGTTCCTCAGAACTATTTGTGATTATTCTTATCATATAACGAGACTTTAGCAGCTTTATATACTGCTATGGTACAAGCATGAACTAACTAACGATCTCAACGGATTTGCGTAAGCGTAACTGCCCTAACTAACTAATACGCACGTGTTCTATAGCTGTTAATGGGCACATGTTATTCGTGGGTTACAAGCTAATGTGTTGTAGTTACTAACTAACATAGTCCTGCAAATATCTGGGTTTGGTTGTTACGCGCACTGGCCTTATCGTGGTGTGGGGTTCATCTTCAATGGAGGCAGCGTGGTTGCTAACAATACCACCTCCCACGAACACCACCTTGTCCTCAAGGTGGTAAACTACTTGCAATTCCTTCCATGGTTCCCAGGAGGTGTCTTCTGGGGGTTGCCCAGCCTATTGGACGAGAACCATCTGAGTTGGAGGGGACGTTGAGTCATCAAACTTGGTGTCTAGGACGCAGAGAGGTCGTGGGATGGGCTTATGACCATGGAGTTGCAAAGGCCAAGATGCGGTGGTTGATGGTGGCTCGCCGTGATAAGGGCGTACCAAAGAACAATGAAAGACCGGATGAATACGTGCTTCATCGGGAAGATCGAGTCGATACGCAACTACTCCCACTCTTGCCAAGATCCTGAAGGGTCCAAAGTAGCATTTCGATAGCTTTGAATGGGTGGCACCGGTGACTGAACGTTGGCGCGCCAGATGAAGTTTAACATAGACCCACTGACCTTCAGAAAATGTGACTTCTTCACGTTTAGTATCCGCGTATTTTTTCATGGAATCCTGAGCCTTTTGTAGTGTTTTCAGCAGTTTAACGTGTATAGCTTGGCGCGAAGTAACCAGTGACTCCACAGCTTCATTATTTGTTGATCCAGGAATATAATGTGGTATCGCAGGCGGTGGTTTAGCATATATGACTTCGAATGGGGTTAATCCCGAGCTGGAGTGCAATAAAGTATTATAACTCCATTCCGCAAGAGACAAATAGCGGAACCAAGTTGATGGTTGAGAGCTCACGAAGCACCTAAGGTATTGTTCAAGGACTCGGTTCATCACCTCAGTCTGTCCATCAGACTGTGGGTGGTACGCCATGCTGAGGCGAAGGCGAGTGCCGGAGAGGCGAAACAACTCCTTCCAAAAGGTGTTGAGGAACATAGGGTCCCTATCAGAGACGATGCTCCTAGGGAATCCATGGTGTTTGCATACGATATCGAGGAACACCGTGGCAACCTTGAAAGCTGAGAATCCCATGGGTAATGCCGCCAGATGCACCCCCTTGGAGAACCTATCGACGACAACGAATATAACGGTGAAGCCATGAGAAGGGGGAAGATGGGTTATGAAGTCCATGGAGATATCTTCCCATACCCCCGTCGGAGCTGGCAATGGTTGTAAAAGACCAGCCATGCGCTTGGTGCTAGACTTATGTTGTTGACATACCTTACACTCGCGAATGAACTTCTTAACGTCATGTCGTAAACCTTCCCAAAAGAAGCTGGATTCCAAACGATGTGTGGTTTTCGCGATTCCTAAATGGCCCCCCAATGGTGTAGCGTGGAACTCTAATAACAAGGAGGGGATATATGGGTTGGTTTTATTCAGCCAAATTCGACCGTTAAACAACAGGTGGCCCTCTCGAAGATGGTAATGGGGATACGCTGAAGGATCGTCTTTAATGTTGCGTACAAGCTCCTGGAAGGTAGGATCAGCTTCGAGCGCGTGTTGAATGTCATGCAGGAAATCCAGTGGTGGCACCGAAAGGAGAAGCAGTTGACCGGAATCAGGAGGTCTTCACGATAGTGCATCCACCACGATGTTCGTTGCACCCGCCTTGTATTGGATGGTGTAGTCAAAACCCAGCAGCTTGGAGAGGTAGTAATGTTGTTCTGGGGTTTGAATCACCTGTGACAGGAGTTCCCGAAGGCTCTTGTGATCCGTAAGGATTGTAAACGGACGGCCAAGGAGATATTGACGCCATTTGCGGACGGCGGCGATAATGGCATGGAGTTCCTTGACATAGGTAGAAGCGTGTAGTAGTCGCAGGGTGAAGTTTTTACTGAAGAATGCGAGTGGATGTCCCTGCTGCATGAGCACAGCTCCCATGGTGGAGCCAGACGCGTCTGTTTCGATTGTAAATGGTTCATTGAAGTTAGGTAGAGCTAACACCAGGGCAGAGGTCATGGCCGATTTGAGGTGATCAAAAGCAGCTTGTGATTCAGTGTCCCATTCAAATGAATCTTTACATAAGAGGCGAGTGAGTGGAGATGCGATTGCTGCATATTTCTGAATGAACTTCCGGTAAAAACCGGTAAGACCAAGGAATGCCCGAAGCTCCTTGGCGGTCGTCGGAATTGGCCATTCGGTGATAGCTTAGAGTTTGGAGGGTTCAGGGGTTACACCCTTGCCGAAAACTATGTGTCCAAGATATTCTAATTGATTCTAGGAAAACAAGCACTTCGTCTTCTTCAAAAAATACTGGCCGTGAAGGAGAGCTTGGAAGATTAACTCCAAGTGTTGAATGTGAGCAGATAAAGAATCGCTGTAGACGAGTATATTGTCGAAGAACACTGCCGCGAAACGACACAGGAACGGCGCGAGGAGAAGGTTCATTGTTGCCTGGAACGTGGAAGGCGCATTGCACAAACCAAAGGGCATAACGAGGTATTCGTAGTGCCCTTGGTGTGTCTGAAAAGATGTCTTCTCAACATCAGCTTCGTGCATAAGGATTTGGTGGAATCCTTGCTTGAGATCAAGCTTGGAAAACCACGAGGCGTTGCCTAACTCGTCCAGTAACTCATCAATGGTGGGGATTGGGAATCGGTCTCGAACCGTTACGGCGTTAAGGGATCTATAATCCACGCACATACGCCAAGTCCCGTCCTTCTTCTTCACCAAGAGGACTGGGGACGAGTACGGGCAAATATGATTTTAGCCTAATATGCATAACGTGGTTTAAGATGTGTTTTTCAAAGTGGTATTGAATTACACATTTTGAGACTTTGTTATTCTTCTATTTTTGTTCTTCCTTATTTGAAAATTTTCTTTCACATTTTATTGCTTCGACGATCACCTACCTGTAAAAATTCTTAAGGGGTTTCCTAGACTTTCAATTATAGGAAACAACAGGATCTTGAAACCTATGATTCTCACAAACAATCAATAAACAACAATAAATAATGATGTGTACCTTTCTCCATTAGGAAGACTTGTATCTTTCTCCATAGGAACTTCTCTTCGGTGTACTTTGATTTCCTTGAAAGAGGAGAGAAATAAGATTTCACTTCCTTTGACCTTTCTTTTCTGTCTCTCTCCGTTCGTGATGGCTATGGGTGAGAGAGAACACTTTTCTGGTCAGGAAGGGGACCTTATTCCACATTAGTGGGTATTAAGCCCCTTTTATAACCACTACTCCCATCAAGTAGCAGTTAGTTCTAGAAACTTCTCCTATTAAGCCCAATTACAATTTAGTCCTTAATCGTTAATTATTTACTTATTAGTCCCTACATAAGTCACATGCCTCTCACATGAGACATTAATTCTTACATTCTCCCACTTGGCTCATGTGACATTAATAAACATTATGGACTAAATAAATAAATAGATTAACTAACATAATGCGCATTAAAAATTGACTAAATTTTTTTATACATTGGGTACATCATAATTTCATGATTAAGAATAGGAACCAATTCGAGTCATGGCGGTTGTACATCATCTAATCGACATAGTCCCTTCCATGTACTACAAATTAGTCTTTTCCTTAATATGACCATTAGTTAGGAGTACATAATTGGTCCAACATAATGTCTTCATTCAAGACAAAACCTGTTAACATTACTCTAACACAAACATGCATGCAAACATAGAGAACAGGTAATCAGAAACATATCATAATTGAGCTCAGAGTGTCAGCAAAATTACACAAGGTAAATTACACTTAATGATCATCAATAACAATAATGCCCATACTTTCAACATGTTCTATAATGTCTTGGGCAATAATCCCTTATTCAAAGGGTCAACTATCATAAGGTTTGTGCTAATATGTTCTATTGACACTCTTTGTTTCTGAACTTCTTCCTTCACGACAAAGTACCTCAATTTCATATGCTTAGCACCCTTAGAGTACTTGTCGTTCTTACAAAAATATTGTTGCGGAATTATCACAATACATTTTCAGCGGCCTAGCAATACTGTCGACAATTCCAAGCCCTGAAATAAAGTTCCGCAGCCAATTAACATGAATTGTAGCCTCAAAACATACTACAAATTCAGCTCTAAGATGCAACAACAACTGATGCATACAAAATTACTTTCATTTGTTTTCGTTCCATATCATTTCTAGGACATTGTGTGAGACTAACTCTGTCTCATTTCTAAATTAGAATAGGCGATGTTAAATACCTTTCCATCTTGAATCTCTCTAGCACTTTATCGATATATATACTTTCTGAGATAAGCCTAACAATCCTTGTGATCTATTATGGAATATTTATATCCCTATCACATAGCTTACCTCACCCATATCTTTCACTTCAAAGTTTCTATAGAGAAATTTCTTAGTCTCATGAAGAAGACCAAGATCGTTAGCTGCAAGCAAGATATCATCAATATACAGAATTAGAAAATAACCTTACTCCCACTGACCTTCAGATACATACACCGATAAACAGTATTTTCCTTAAATCTAAAAGAAATAATGGTATCATTAAACCTCAAATACCATTGGCAAGAAGCTTGCTTTAAGACTGTATATTGATTTCTTTAGTATGCACACCATGTGTTCATTTCTTTCAACTGAGAACCCCATTGGTTGGTCCATACAAACATTCTTCTCTAAATCTCCATTAAGAAAGGCAGTTTTCACATCCATCTGATGTAGCTCCAAGTCATAATGGACTACTAATGCCATGATAATACTGAAGGAATCCTTTCGTGAGACCAGTAAAATGTCTCTTTATAATCAATGTCATCTTTCTGAGTAAATTCCTTAGCAACAAGTCTAGCCTTGTAACGTTCAAGGTTGTCATGAGAGTCACGTTTAGTCTTCAAGACCCACTTACAACCAACTCTCTTACAACCCTTTGGTAATTCTACAAGGTCCCAAACACCATTATGTTCCATGGAATCTATCTCTTCTTTCATGGCATTTAACCACTTCTCAGAACTATCACAACTTACAACTTGTGAAAACAAAAATGGATCATTATCATTAATGCTTAAGTTTGTTTCTGTTTCATGAAGGTATACCACATAATCATTGAAATAGCTGGTCTCCTTTCTCTTTGAGACCTCCTTAATGCTACTTCTTGTAGTTCTTCCATAATATGTTCATTATGCATCATGAGTTCATTATTGTGTTGCTCCTCTTCATTAATTTTGTAACAACAACTAAAAGGAGCAATCACATTACTGCTAGAGGCCCAAGCTAAAAGGACTTGCACTCTAACTTCTTTAATTTCCACTTCTCGTGGAGCTGTACTCCCACTGATTTCATCATTTCCAATGAACCTTGCATTTCCAGTTTTGACAATTCTCATACTATGATTAGAACAATAAAACATATACCCTTTTAACTTTTCTGGATAACCAATGAAATATCCTCTGATTGTTCTTGCATCCAATTTTCTTTCTTGCGAATTATAAATCCTTATTTCTGCCTGGCAACCCTAAACATGCAGGTGCCTTATACTAGGTATCCTATTTGTCCACAGTTCAAAAGGTGTCTTTGGAACTGCCTTACTAGGAACCCTGTTCAACAAATACATGGTAGTTTTCAAGGCATACATCTACAAAGATACGGGTAAAGTCTAATTGATTAACATACTCCTAACCATATCCATTAAAGTTCTATTATGCCTTTCTGATACACCATTTTGTTGTGGTGTATCGGGAATTGTGTATTGCACACAAATGCACGTTTCTGAACAAGCTTAGCAAATGGACCTGGGTGTTGCCCAGTTTCATCATATCTTCCGTAATACTCATCACCTCTATCATATCTAATAATTTTCACATTTATGTCTAATTGCCCATTTATTTCATTGTAGTAAATTTCTAAGGCATCCATTGCCTAAGAAATCTTGGGCAGTAAGTAGACATAACCGTAACATGAATAATCATCAATAATGGTGATAAAGTATCTTTCCTTTCTGAAAGAACTAACATCAAAAGGTCCACAAATATCAGTATGCACAATTTCAAGAAGCTGAGTGCTTCTTGTAGCTTCTTTCTTTGTATGTTTTGCTTGTTTTCCCTTAATACAACCCACACAAATATTTAGATCCATAAAATCTAGATAAGGAAGAATTTCATTCTTTATTAATCTTTCCATCCTTTCTCTAGAAATGTGACCTAAACGTTTATGCCACAAGAAAGCAGATCGTTCATTCACTAAACTATGTTTAGTGCCAACATTATGATGCAAAGTTAAAACAGTTTCAACATACAAACTGTCTATTTCCAATTTATATAAACCATCACAAGAATACCAATACCAATGAGATGATTATGCTTAAATAAATTGAAACATCCATTACCAAAATTAAAAGAGTATGCAGTAACATCAAGTTTAGATAATGAAACTAAATTCCTAGATAAACTAGGTACATAAGGAGTTTCCAATAAATCTAAACGATGTCCAGTGTTGCGTTTTAAACAATAAGTTTCAACTATTTCCACTTGAGCTTTCACTTCATTCCCCATGAAAATGAACTTCTCATTTGGGCTTATGGTTTGGATTGTAAGGAATCTCTGCATAATGTTAGAAACATGAGTCATACATCCAGAATTAATCCATCATGTATCATGGGAAACTACAGTTAAGTTTGATTCAAAACATACATGAACATTAAGCTCACCATTCTTTTCGAACCAAAACTTACACTTTAGGCAATCCTTTTGGAAATGTCTTAATTTCACAAAATTGACAATTATTGTCCTTTGATAACTTTCTTCTGGATTTGCAAAGAGTCGTCATTGTTCTTTAATGACCCTTTGCCTTTATCATGCTTCTTCATAAATTTCTTTTCAAGCTCCTTGATTCCCTTGGTGGCTAACATAATGGACTAAGTGACTTCCTTGATCCTTAAGCCTCATTTCTTCCTGAACTAACATACTGTGCAATTCATGCACATTCCATTTATCTTTCATGGTATTATAGTTCATTTAGAACAGGCCAAACTTAGACAGTAATGAGTTTAGAATAAACTGAACAAGAAAGTTCTCATTCACAACCATTATATTCCCAAGGTCTTAAGTCTTGCTGCAATGTTTGTCATCTCAATGACATGTTCATACATAGTACGTGAACCATCAAACTTCATGGTGATCAATGTACTCATTAATTTCCCAACAATAGACTTATCAGTTGTTTGAGAGCACTCTCCCACTAATCACATAAACTTTTTAGCACTTTCAATTTTAGGGAGAGTTGTCTTAATACTGTTTTCAACAGTCATTCTCATCAACATTAGGCTGAGTCTGTTAGATCTTTCCCAAGTTTTATAATGGACTTTCTCTTCATTGTTACTAGCATCAATAATAGTAACAAACTTCTCTTCCAACATAGCAAGATCATGATCCAAAACACCGA
This sequence comes from Glycine soja, assembly GCF_004193775.1. NCBI lineage: Eukaryota > Viridiplantae > Streptophyta > Magnoliopsida > Fabales > Fabaceae > Glycine > Glycine soja. Next base: position 26,947,448 of record NC_041018.1, on the reverse strand, counting down.
GGTGAAATTGGACTTGCTCATTTCAGTCAGAGAAGTTAAGCCCATTAAAATTGGCATAGATGATACATAAGAATCCAATGAATTCAAAACATGTATTACATAATAAAATTCACATGTGTTTTGAGACATAAAATACATGTCATACATATGATTCATTCAGATAACGGACAATGTATATTGATGTTCTCCTTTGGGTGATACACCAACATACAACATACAAACATAATGATACTAATAAAATTTTAACATTATTTGGCAATTAAATATGCACCAATTTGTAGTATCTATTTCCTTTGGGCATATAAATAAAACTAATGATACACACAAATTGCCTACAATTATATTCATTAATTATAAGAACAACTAATCAACCTTTGGGCGATCCATAAATGTCTTATAACAATGAATTTCAATTACCCATAAACCAATAATCATATAATTTAGCATCCATTATTCTATGAGTAATTGAAATAATCCATTAAGTTGGAATTAAATAACCTTACAAATTTGGCCACTTTGGTGACTAACAAATTCAACATACATTTAATTCCAACCAAATATTATTGAAATAATCATTAATTTGGAATTAAATAACCTTACAAATTTGGCCACTTTGGTGACTAACAAATTTAACATACATTTAATTCCAATCAAATATATATGGCCTGTACATACTTATTGCTATTAACAATTCATAGCCATTCTATTAATTTTGTTCCAGGCCATAAAATAATATTTGTATTTATTTATGTTTTTGCATTCAAATACGTTCAAGCAAATATGTAACATATACATATATTTACTGCTACCAATAATTTCAAAGCATTCACGTTAATTTAATTACAGGATATAAACTTTCAATCCTTTAATCACGTTCAACAATAATTTTTCGGAAAAAAAAGATCAAGTGGGATTGGAAATAGCAAACATAAGGTTGCAAATAGCAATTTCGTACCTGCGCAGTTTTTCAAAATTGAAATTGAATCTTTACGTTTAGGCACACTTCCTTTCTTTCACCATTAGAAGTAATAACTTTCTCCAAATTTAATATATACATGTTGTAAAGCTTTCTCTCCGATAATCATAAGTTTTCAAATAATCTTTCTCCAAAAATTGGTATTCAACAATAATAAAATATTGCCAATAAACAATGTATGCAGCGGAAAATAAAATTCTTAAATTTCATAATTAGGATTTATGCACAATTGAGAGAAATTAAATTATCCCTAAATTTCATAATTAGGGTTCATACATAATTGAAAGAAATTAAATTATCCCTAAATTTCATAATTAGGGTTCATGTATAATTGAGAGAAATTAAATCATTCTTG